>NW_003805439.1:683910-916812 GCF_000255335.2 Galendromus occidentalis
GCGATCCGCTTACATATCCGTTGCTCTTCCCTTCCGGTGGACACGGTTGGCATCCAGAAATGGAACGCACAGAGTACGCGTCGCCGAGACGAGCCCGAGTTACCCAAAAACAGTATTACTCATTCGTTCTCTTCACTGGGGACCGCCAATTCAATCCGTTGCACTATGCTGGAAAACTCTTGCAGCAGTTCATAGTCGATAGTTGGTCGAAGATTGAGATGAATCGCTTGAACTTCATCAGGCAAAATCAACATCCACTCCGACTCGACACTGTCCAGGGTCTCCAGGACTATATTCTGAGCGACGATTCAGATGGTCCACCCGGTCGCAGAGTTATTTTGGCCGCTTCATTCACCGGCGGCCCGCGATATGTGGTGGCGCAATATCAGGACGCGCGATGAGTATTGTCGCCAACTACGGGAAACCTGATTTATTCATAACTTTTACATGCGACCCCGCGTGGCCTGAGATTGTTTCTAATCTTTACGACGGCCAAACTGCATCTGATCGCCCTGATTTGGTCGCGCGAGTATTCAATTTGAAAGTTAAGGCTCTTCGAGACAAAATATTGAAGAAGCAAGTTTTCGGTCAAGTTGCAGCCTACATTTATGTCATAGAATTCCAGAAACGCGGTCTACCCCACATGCATATGCTTTTGACTCTGACATCCGATTTCAAGCTGCGAACGCCAGCTGAAGTCGACAGCGTGATCAGCGCGGAGCTTTCGGACCCTGTCACGGATTCGGCACTACCGTATATCTCAAAATAAAAGGCATCCCCCAAATATAATTGAGTCCCAAGGATTACAATAATAGAAGACACCCCCCAATAGAAGACACCCCCCTAAAAAAGACACCCTCCTAAAAAAGACACCCCCTAATAGAAGACACCCCCAAACAGAAGACACCCTCCATAATAGAAGACACCCCGAAAATGCAGGACAGTCAGTGTCTTCTATTTGGGGCTGTCTTCTATTATAGTATTTTTGACAGGGTCCTGTATTAAGGGGATGCCTGCTATTGGGGGGTGTCTATTATTCGGGGGTGTCTTCTATTATAGCATTTCCGACAGTGTCTTGTATTTGGAGGGTGCCTTTTATTTGGAGATATACGGTATACAAAATAGTATCTACGTGCATGATCCACCGCCCCTGCGGGAAACGAAATCCCAAGTCGCCGTGTATGATCAACGGCCAGTGTTCCAAACATTACCCGAAAGTGTTCCGAGACGAAACTTCACTTTCCACGGAGAGATATCCGGAATACCGACGTCGGCAAGACGGCCGTTCGCTTATTTGCCAAGGTTTTACTTTTACCCACTACGAATCTGACTTAACCTTTTTAAATGAAGCGCTACTGAACTGAATTGACTCCCGACATTGGTGAGCTCCATGTGAACAGCTCGAGCTTCAAAAGCATCGAAGTCGGCATGCGATCAGCCGTGAGGGCGCGAAGCGCCCTCACGCCTGGTTGAATGGGTATATTAGCTAAGGTCTGATGATTCGATCTTCGTGAGAGAGATGGAATCGAAAGTTTCTCAGGGACTCACGCACCTGATTCCGACTGACTGAAACGACAACGAAATGTAAAGATCCTTGACTCGCCGAGATTATTTCTCCATTTCAATGATGATAGGCATTTTGTAGGGAGGAGCTGAGAGCTTCAATTTTCTCCCGCAGCTGGGGAGCTCCATCGAATGCCCAAAATCATAATGATACCGAGCTCCCCCAGTTTGGGCAGCCACCGTTCCGTTGGGATCTTGGTCGGAGAGAGGGAAGTATGATGACTTCACCATATGGGGTTTCGGATGGTCTCCGCAATCAGGTCTACATATGTCGCGAGGGATTGCGGGACCGCCGTTCCACATCCAGAGATCTGCGCTTTCCGTTTCCACAGAAATCTTCCCCCATATTCCGAAGAGCATGGAAGGATGACCCCCCACGGTGTATCGATTCTGGAAAGTTGTATCAAGGTCTGATTGGCCTGAGCTCGCTTCGTTGCCGTTTCCGTCGGGGATGTGTCTAAACAACTCAGTCGATGCTCAATTAACAACGTTCTGATTGCCCGTTACACTGCTTGGCGTCCCAATTGTTTGGCGAGAAAAAGAACAAATGAACGCGAAATTAACTCCAAACACTTGAGAGCACATGGGAGCGAGTGATTCGGAGGGGGGAACGGTCAGAACATTTGTCTCAAAACCGTTATTCGTCTCATGTGCCCTCTCATCCAAGCTTCTTCAGGAGTGGCGAAATTCTGGCTTCCGCCTTCGCCACCGGAGAAGTGTCGATCCGCTCCGACGGCCCGAGCCCGAGCTTAAGCCGTTGAAACAAAAAACGCCAACCTTATTCCTCAAACCAAATGAGCATCTTCAATTTTTTCACCATCCGAGGCCCCTATTTTCTCCTTGTCTTCGCCGCCGCGCGAGCCGTAGTTTTTGAAGCAAGAGAAAAAGTTCCGGAGAGAAGATTTCGTTCGAGCCAAGGCAATCCGCCTCTTCGCACTCGCTGGAAGAAAAAAACTCTTCCGGCAGAAAATAGGGTTTCTTCCCTTGAAATTCCCTACCCTCCGAGTGTAACGCTGCTGGAAAATCGGAGATTCATTCAACTCCGTGGAGCAGAATCCTTCCGCATGCGGCGACGATATGAACGACAGTCATTGGGATTCTCCCTCCTCCGAGACATAGTCGATGTGGGTGACAGAATGGTCCTTCCTTCCAAATGGATGAACTATGGGGAGCCGTGTAAAGGACTCCCACTAGCTGATACGTCCTGAGCCGGAACCCGATCCCGAGTTCCTGAGCCGAGTTCCTAGAGAGGGTCGCGCGCTTACTCGCACACCAGACCCGTCGCGATTGGGCGTTGTGAGAGGGGGCTCCAAAATCCCGTTGAAAATAATCGCGCAAGCGAATACGCGAGAGGTTCGGGTGACAATCCGTGCGGTCGAATGAGGTTGTCCGGACGGAAGTGCTGAAGGGGAAGAAATCAGGAAAAAAGCATGCGGGGCAATCGGAACACGAAGGAGTCTGTGATCTTCCCGCTCGACTACCACACTCAAAGCATTGCGGCGCATAACCCGAGCTGAGCCATGGAATGATTCGCTCGCGGGTCGGGTTTTGTCTGGTTCCCCCATCATCTCGGCTTTCTCTTCTGCGTTTCGTTTCAAATCTTCGTGTCGCTCAGTTTTTCAAAAAGCGAGCTTCAATCCATCCGTCGGGATCGTTGGAGGAAGTGGCAAAATCTGTTTTTACCGCGTCGAACGTGCAAGCCCACAGACAGACATACCGACCGACTGATGGAGGCAGCTACAACTACGGATGGTTTCTTTCCGAACGGCAGGAGCACCTCATCGTTTTCCGAGCGGCTGAGGCTCCGTCTTGATTTTGGGATGAGCGGATGCCCGACACCGCTCAAGCTGCTGATGGTGGAGCTGCTGCCGTAGTTCCAGCATTGTTCATGTGATGATTAGAGTTCTGGCACAATTTATTCAGCTCGCGGTAGCCGCAGCACGACGAGCAGCGGTAGTAGTGAAAGTAGTCGCCGACCAGACAATGGGGTCTAGGACGATTCGGCGGAAGCGCCCGGTTGCCGTAAGTCCTGGAGGCTCGCGATTCCCATTTGCCGCCTAATAGAAGAAATCCAGAGACCCGGTCCGCGAGCGAACTGATACGAGAGCCTGTAATCGGTATTCAGAGAGGAGCTGGAATCTTTCTGACCGACTATGTAGCGTATTCTGAATGCTCTTTGGGGAAACTAAAAATCGATTGGCGAAAGGAAAGACCTGAGTTCAGTGAAAGGTGGTATATTAAATATATATTAGAGTATATTACAGCATTCTAATATGCGCCACACGGCGCTGCGCCGAGCCAGCGGCGCTGAAAGCCTCGATTCCGTCAACTAAACCGGCACCAGCCGCGTTATCGGTGTCGACCACGCCGTCTGAAGCAAATCGACCGGCACTGCGATGGATGGAGCCTCCGCGGGATGAATGAGTCTTTGAGCACAACAAGCAGAACAACAACAACATCACTGATATTCTTTCTCTATAGTTTGGTCTTAGCCGGTGCCACTGTCGATGAAGATGAAGACGTTGAGACCCGGTGCGAATACGAAACAGAAGTACTGTACTTCGTCAGAGTCGGGGCCGCTGTCGTTGTCGATGTTGAGGTTTTCCGGCTCGTCGGCGGGGTTGTGATTTTGGTCTCGATGAAGTCAGCGCTGCCCTGGTCCATCCTCGAAGAAATCTGTGGGTTGGTCGTCGTTAGACTCACGTGAGGCATGGCGTCGCTAGAGCCCAAAATTTCGCTAACTTGTTTTTCGTCGGCTCGAGCGAGTTTCCCCGAAGTCTGGTTTCCATATCATACCTGGGGAACTTCTGTAGTGGGGAGCATCGGCCGGATCTTCTGCCGGCTGTCTTCCGGCACGCAAGCAACTTTTTGTGCGCGTTCGCAGAGTTTTTGTTTCTCATTGAAAGCCGTTCCGTTGGGGCACATGAACGTCTGCGTCAGAGTTCTCTTGGAACACTGGTGATATATCTGGGAACAGAAGTCAATGTTAGCACAACAGGATCGGGGGCCACTGGAAGCGAGAATGACAACGAGGGCGACAACGGTGCCGGTGGATGGACGGCAAGATTTTGGCGTGATGCGCGAACAACCATGAGATCTTGGAGAGCATGTCTCCACTATCGGATCCGAACATGGCCCGCAACCTTGATTGAGATCCCGAGCGTGAGTCGGGGCTTTCTTTCAACAACCGTTCCGCATCTAATTATCTGAGTTTCCAATGGCTACCAGTTCTCGAAGCACATCTGAAGCTATTCTGAGGTTCCGATCAATTAAAGCACCGTGTTCTGATTCTTTCCTGCGGCGGCGAAATTTACCATATCTTCTCCATCACGGAACGAATGCTGGGCCCCAGAGTGTGACTTCTCGCGACACGTGTGGCTCAGGTTGTATAGACTTCCGTACGAGCAAGTCAGAGTTCCAAGACTAGGGCGACTAGGGCAACATGCTAGAGCCGCCAAAAAAGGCGAACAGGGGAGAGCCACTGCATTCGCGAGCTCTCGACGGACATAAGGTGCTCACCTGACACTTATACTGTCGATTGGCGTAATATCCCGAACGTCTCCCTGCGCAAGAAAATTCTATGATTTGTTGACTCTTACGAGCGTAGGAGGCCTGATCTTGATGCGAAGAGATCCTTTTGCGATTGTTCTTCTCCAAGAACATGGTCGTCGGCGATATCTGCGGCGGCGACGGCGGCGGAGGTGGCAGAGGAGGTCCCGGTATGAACGGCTCAATCAACGGCGGGAGCGGTGATGATGGGGGCGGTGAGAAATTCCCAGTAGGGAAAGATCTGCGAGCCACTTTGACCGATTCCGAGACTTTCTGAGCTTGTGGTGGAAGAGGTGGCGGCGCCCATCCGGAACTAGAGCTAGCTCCGAATTGGAAGCCCTTGTCGTGGAAAACTGACTGGGCGGGATCGAATATCTGGAAATGATTCATCGATGATTGTGATTGAGGCGAGGGGATCTGGGCTTGGCTGTGCAGAGATGGGTTGGGGGTCGTGGGTGCCCCTTGGTGTTTTTGGTCCTGGTTCATCGAGTTGAGTACGATCCGGATGGTCGGGGCACTGGTGCTGCTCTCCGATAGAAAGGATTTCCCGTGAGGCTGAGGATTGAAGAGATTTGATTTTTTAAAGCGACAGGCAGATACAAAGAATCAGCCTGACAAGTCGAGCTGGAATCGGGAAGCCTTATTATGCGGAGCTTACTTCTTGGTGCTCGAGTGAGCGAACGTTCTGGAGGACGAAATGGCCCGGGAAGTCCGGTTGATTCGATCGGAATTTCTGGCTCGACTGTCCATCGAAGCTATACGACGGACCGGCAGAGCCCTCCATGTTGTTGACGAAGACTAGTTCGGGTTGCGAGGGTCTCGAGGATATGCGTGAATTGAGTTGATAGCCCCCAGATCCGATCGACGCGTGCAATGCGCTTATCGAAGGCGAGTGATAGGACGGTGCGTCTTGAACCATCTCTTCGTTTTTGAGCAACATTCTCCTCTCGTTAGCTGATGGGTACTCTCGGGACGAATCAAAGTAGACCACTTGAGGTTTCGTTCTCGACTTGAAAGAGATCTTCGGGCTATCGGAGCCCTCTTCGCTAGACCCATGATCTTGACCGCGACCCAGGAATTCCTCTTCGTCTATGACGATCGGTCGTCTCTTACGCGACTTGACCTTAATGTATACGGGTTCGTCCTCGGTCGACGCATCTTCAAGAGAGTCATTGTCGTAGATTGGGCGACGTCGACGCGTTTTTCGGCCGCTACCCGAAGATGGGCCCGAGTAGTAGGTCGTTGAGCCGTGAGGGGGCGGGGGACCAGCTACGATATTCGGGAACACGAAGGGATTCGGTGGTCTTGGGAAAGGGGCAAAGGGATTCCCATATGGCATGGGAGGGGGGTATAAAGGTGGTGGGTGCGGCATGTGTGGCGGAGGGAGCATTCCCGGGTGATTAGGGGGTGGGGCTTGACCTCCAGCGTAGACATGTGTCACGGAGGGATCTTGATTGGTCGCTGCAGGCTTCAATTCGTTGGGGGTATCCTTCTTGGGTCGATTGAAGCTCGGCCATCGCAGTCGAGGCAATTGAGGGAACTTTAAGATTTGACTCTCAACAGAGTCGATGAAACTTAGTGGTCCTAAAATATTCCGGGCGCACCGTTAGAATTCAGCGATGCGAAGGGACTCGACAGACCAGAGAAAATTCGTGACAGGAAGATAAGCGGAGGGCGATCTTCGAGAAAGAGATCTAATATGCGAGCAAATTTTCTCGTCTCTCTCCAATCACTCGATCCGAGTGAGCGGAGGCCGGACCCCCATCGACCGGGAAAACTGACTTGTCGATTGGCTTCCCATTCTTGCTCGCCCTTAATAACTCGAGCGTGATCACTGGATTCTATTGATTCTCTAAAGAGTGAAAAACTAGTTCGGCCGGCGAAAGCGAACTTGGAATATCCGAGGCTGCATAAGGGCTCACCGAGGAAACACAGAAAGAAGATAATCCATAAGCTGCAGCGACCCATCTTCTCGATGGCGCTCACGAACTTCAACTAGCGACTCGCTCCGTGGGAAACTTCACGTTAACTTCACTTCTTTTGCACCGGAATAAGCTTTTTGAGGGAGCTCACCCACGCCACCGGTTCAAATAGCAACTGCAGTTGGAAAGAAGGTTCGAACTCTCTTTTGCCGGACGGGCAAGTGCGTTATCAGCTGCCAGGGATGCCGCTGCCGCCGCTGCGGCGGAGCCGGCGCTTCGACTGCGGACCAATCCGTCGGTCGGACCGCGGCAAACGGCTTCGCGCCCAATCCGATTGCCGATATGTGCCAAGTACCGATCAAACTGATGAGAGTCAAATTTACTAAGAGGATAGAGATTCTCTAAAGAGATACTGCATTGGACGGAGGCAACAGAACATTCCAAAAGAGACTTCCTCGTTTCAGATTCTGGCTCTTGTCGTTCGGAACCGGAAACACGTGATTGATTCTATGATGAAAAGGAAAGCTCTCCTTCCAAGAGCAGCGTCCATGTAGCTCGTTCATTCTCAAATTCCAAGAAGATGCTAGATTGCTCGATAATGACGTGCTGGTGAACACAGTCAAGGAACGGATTTCGACGACAAGCGTATACATTTATTTTTTCTCCAGCGCCAAAGTCTGCACAGCCCGTTTTGCGCGGAGAGTTGAACCGCGATTCACCGAGGGAGCAGGACAGTACTTGCGAGGGTCGTGGAGCAAAAGTTCTTGTCGAGGGGTGTCAGAATTGAAAACCCTCCTCTCATGCTAAGGGAAGGTTTCGGAAGTCGTCGCTTCTCCCGTCCTCGAAGGAAGCAGCCCCAGAGGACAATGTTTTCCCTTTCCACTGAGCATGCATCATTTTTATACCCTTTCGCGAAATCCGGGCGGATTATGTATGCCAGACGTTTCTCACCGGGGATAGTCTCGGATATCTTCGCAGGAAGTTTCATGGGCCCACAGGCAGACCCGGTCGAAAGAGACTCGCTTGCGAGCTGTTCCTTATGTCCCTTTGCATTGGCAGGATCTTCTAATGATGTACAGAATCTTCCATCTTATGGGGCGAGCAAGTTTGGCGAGGTCCCGATAGCTGGCGAGAAAATTCTTGGTGCAACTGTAGCGAGTATTCGGACTGACTTTCCAAATCTTGAGCTTGATTGAGAGCCGATTCCTCGGTCAACCGACAGTGCAAGCTCTCCCCGGAAGAGGAAACACACACTTTCCCACAGGAGTCGGTGGGATCATGGACATAGGCGAAGAGCTATTTTCCCCATAGAGAAAACCCGAGGCCCTTCGTACGATCGAGAATGGTTTCTCGGTATCCGAACCTTCACCTGATATCGATGCCGCTCAGTCGGGCAATAAACGATTGAAAGAAATTCAGTCATAATCCCTCGCTTGGTACCTATCCGTGCCTGGAAAATCGCAATTATTCCGCATTGCAAGTTCCGCGCCGAACGAGTCCGCATTGTGAGTCCCGGTCCGTTCTGAAAATCACGATGCGGTTCAAGAAGCCAACAGTTCCCCAGACTCGCTGCAAACTTCATTGGATGAGAGGTATTTTACGTTTCTCCCACCCTGATCAGAGCCCAGAATAAATCCAGTGGGAGTTTCCTTAAACTTATGAGAACCTCAAAGATTATAAGATCGTAAGCGCGTACTGAGGGAACGTTTCCGTGGTCGGGATACCTCAACTTGGTGGTGGAACGAGGAGAGGAACTAGCGTCCCTGATTGTTTAGCTATGCACAAGACGTTTCCAACGTCATCGCCCACTGCAAATAATTGAAGATTCCTTCCCAGGCGAATCTTCCGCTGGTTTCGACTCATCTTTCGGCGATTTTTCATTCCGAGTCTTCCGTTTACATCGGGTGAGCTCTCGCCCCTGCGTTAATTATCTTCATCTGACTGAAACAGAGTATGTTCAGCGCGGGGATTAGGAAAGCAGCCGATTACCACGAACTGAATGTCAATTGCCGAAGGTCCACTGAGGAGGTCGCTTCCCACCCGAAATTCAAATTCATGCGGACTCGTTGGATTCTCCCCTATATGCCTCGCGGTATTGAGGCGGGGGCGGAAGCTTAATGCGAGAAAAATACGACGGGAACATCATTTTTCGTGGGAGAGTTTGATGAGCTTACGGGAGCGCTCCGAGTAATCCATCGTAGAGAATCGTAGAGTCAGAAGTTCGTGCAAGCATCTCTTCATGGAAATAGGCAATAGGAGTTTTCGCAATCATTCTTTAACTTCAGCCAACGAAGCGCTCTGACTTGAGTGACCGAAAAGATCGGTGATATTTTTGCGCTCTTGCATGGCGTGAGCCGAAGATCGGAAATCGATCGGTGAACGTCAGAGCGTTCGCGTTCGAATCCTACGCTCACTCGGAATCTTGTTCTCCATGATCAACTTTGCGCGCGCTTGCCCCGACTCAAGCAAGTCGTCGGCGGCGTTACGAAGTTCGCCAATCTCGCGGAGGGAAGAAGATGCTGGGTGATTCTACATCGATGTCCCATCCTGAGGTATATTTCGACGGGGGGAAAAAATGAGAAAGCCGAAAGAGCTCAGCCAGACAAGCGTTGAATATTCTAGATCCCAAAAAGACGAACTGTCGGGCTTGAAAAGAACAGTGCGTGCGAACATGGAATAGAGGCAAGACTACAAAATCGCGTTCACTTCGATGTGTCTTCTCGCAGACGAGCCAAGACCATACCGGCGCTTCGAAACTACTACGTCGCCGTCAAGTGAACACGTTACACATGACGCACTTCGTAACTTATTTCGAGTTTCCATGCAGCATTGAATCCATTTTTCGGCTAAGCCGTTGGAACAAGGACCCCGACAGAAGACGAGAGTTCTGAAACCGGAAGCAGCACTTCTCGAAACTTTCTCGATAGTTAGTGTAGTCGCGTACTGGAGCCGAGAGCGCCCAGGGTTCAAGAAAATCGAATGGGCTTGAGACACTGATGAAAATCGATAGGACGTCATCCAGTATAGTCGAGGGAGCGGACCAGCTCTTCTGCAGAGATTATTTCTCTCTGTTCCCTCGCGAAATTCTTTAGATGCCAGGCGAGGTCTATCCGTAGCGTCAAATAGGTGAGCGACTCTCGATCGCGTGATGCAAACTGGAAGTTCAAGTGGAACCGAGTCGTCATAAGCAGGAAAACATCCAATTCTATTCGATGAAGCGATTATGTCGGAGGCGGAAAATCGCGGCGAACTTCACCTCCATACCCACGTAGTCGTGGACACTCGATAACCGATTCCCGCTACGGATCGCTTCGCTGCGGAGACTGTTCCCATCTATGTTCAAATCAATCCGGGAAGGAGTCGTCTCAACACTTGATTCCTGGCGCATCTCATGCCTCGCCGACTCAGTTTCGGACAGCGTTTTTCCTTTTTTGCGAACGGCGCCGAAGGAACACTTGAGCGAATTTATCAGCGGGAATAGTCCACGAACTGGCAGATGGATTGGAAACACGATAGGCTGAACGAGTGGATGGATGCCCCCAAGAAGAAGAAGGAGAAAAAACTTTGCTCCAGAGAAGCTCGTGGCCGCTCCGGGATGCGCTACGGTAGCGGGAGATGCCTAAATCGTCTCCGGGAGAAAGCACGAAAATCCGACAATGAAAAACAGTTCTGGTAATGTCTTGGCCCATCACACCTCATCGTAATGTTCCTGATGTGGAGCTCTGAGCAAAATGAAAAAACCAGCGGCTTGAATGGCCGATTAGGGATCCGCGCATGGAGCGTTTTTTTGCGTTAAACGGAATTTGATCCAATTTTGGGTGCATCGCGGAAGAGGGATCGAGCCCCGTCTCGGAGGATCAGATCAAAGAAATTATGATACGCTGAAATAAAAGAACTAGAAGTTAAAGCCGGCCAGATGCAAACCGAAAGCTGAATGGCTCGCTTCAATTTGTGTCTGATTCCGTTGTGGAGCCACCCTCGCGTTATCTCCTCACGTCTGATAACTCTCAGGAAGTAATACTGACTTGACTCAGCACTAGCCGCCGACATCTTCCGAAGACTGAACATACCTTGGAAACAGCGGGGCGCTTCTTCACTCTTGTAAACGATTCACTTTTCAGGTCGTTAAGTTTTTCAATTGCTCAAATCGCGTAGCGTTTTCCTTGTTCCCGGCTCGGGACGAAATTGGATAATGAAGGAATTAACAGACAAGATACGGAACGATGGATATCCTTCAGGAATGGTATGCCGCGCCGCCGCAAATTATGTAATGGCTGTCCGAGTCTCTGAGAGGATCATTCATCACATCGGCCTGAGTAGTTAGATGCCCAGCCTGAAATCTCGTCTCCCATCATAGGACGTTAACAGGTTGGCTCGTCAGCACAGGGACTTTCTTCTACCAGGGACCAGATTTCCCCGAACTTTTCATCGATTCTTCTCAGTCTCATGCGGATTACCTCTCGGCTCCTTAACAGTGAATCAGCGTTGCCCCCATCCACGGAACTTAGGGGAGTACTCATGGTTTCCGACGGAAGACGACTGATCTTTCCACATCTATAAGATATAAATCATAATCTCTCTACAATGCACAGATCATGATGCTGTCTTTACCACCGCTAGTTGACCCTGCGGACGGACTTACCGACGCATGGTCGAGAGGCCATCTGTTCTAACAAGTCTCATACACGCTGTACTCTATGATGCGACCCGCCCATCCGAACTAGTGACTGTCGAATCGGAGGATTCAGCCTAACGGGAGATCAATTGTAATTTTCCTGATCGCCGACTCCGGATCGTCAGGTCCCGCAATCAGGAGCATCACCGAGTGACTCATGACCGGGGTAGGGTATCTGCATCGTATGTGTAGAATGAAAGCTCGGAGATCTCGATCGCTCTGGGAGCGATATTATAGTTCTGGAATGAAAGAATTTTCCAAGCTCCGGAATTCAAAAATATCCCGGAGGATGGTGCGGTTCGATCTAGGTCACTTAGAGGACTTCCATTCTATCGTATAGAGAAAGAATTTTTCTTCCACGGAGAATGAATTCGATGCACTGGTGATGGGTTCGGATCACCAACAAACGTCTCCCCCCATGATCTTCTTTACGAAGCCCAGAGCAGACATTTCCCCTCCGCCTGCGAATGAAACCCGTTCCACAACTGAAATCGCAGACGGCATCCTCGTCTCAGATCCGATTCATTACTATGTGCTACTTATACCATCCATCATATCTAAGCTGTCAGGGAGAATACTCGGTGCAGCCCTCCAGCTGCGGATTTAGGGAGGGGGGCCGAGGGGCCTTACCCACCCCCAAGATCTCTTCCCGGAAAAGAATTCTGGATCCGACACTGTAGCCCTCGTCACCGCAAGTTCATCAATGACTAGGACGGTGCGCTGAAGATCGTGAACATTTCTGATAATCACGAGCAGCAGACCCCCACCTCCTTTTCAAATAATTTCCAGCAAGGTCGACGGGCTATTCCCTCATTCGCTTAGGTGGATTGTTTGACTTTGTGGTGGTTTCGGGGTAGTTTTTCGATGGGTTGCGAATGAATCCTGCAAATATTTGAATCAAATGCTCCAAGTTCTTCTCAATACGACGTAATCGACGCGAGTGCACCGGAATGGGGGCGTGGCGCCGTGGTGAAAGACCGGCGCGCGCCAGCGCCTCGGTTCAACCTACGGTCAGTAAGACCTTCGATGTGCTCTCGAATATCACCGGATGTATTGCTCGGAGACTTGGGTTCCCAGATTTTGATGACTTGGAGTTCAATAAATCCTCGATCCCAATGGAAAAAAAAGAGGCGGAAAACGAGAAGGTTCAATATGAGATAGGAAGAGCATGCATAGGAATGAGGTTTCCTGAGTGATTTGAACGCCAGGCGCGGCGCCGCGCTGTCCTCCTCTCTAACTCGGAGGTTTCGTCAGAACGAAGGCCATGCTTGTTCTGGCATGAATCCAACAATCGTCGTTCCAAAAATCTTTCGAGGACCGGCGCGAATCTCCGCAATCTGTCGTCACTGAGAGTCTGTCGAGTCTCCGGCTTCTGAAGGATTGGAGAAATGCTCAGCGCGAAGGTGTTCGCAGACTTTTCGATCAATGCGAGCTACAGGGAAGTGCTACCAGGGACTGAAGCCTTCATGACGTCCGTTTATCTGATGGAAAACATGGCGCGCAGAGGAATTTATCCGGGGGACGAGGGCAAATGAATAGAAAACAGAGTCAATGTAATCGAGGAACATAGGGAAGAGACAGTTCCCAGCGATTTTTTCGAATTAATATTTTGATTTCAGACATGTTTTCAAATTCCTCTGCGAGCATGGCAGGGAGGTCCGAGCGGATTGATCGCGGCATCGAGTGCTCAACTCAATTCTGTAGCTACCATTATTCTGGGATCTGCTCCGAGTAGAACTTCTCCTATCAATATGCCGATGAGCTCTCATTTTCGAATCACCTTCCGAAAGAAACAGCTTCGCAATTCCCAGCAGAGGACTGCTTCTCACGCGATTCGATCGGGAGCGGTCGCCGGAAGGGACACGGTCTCATCAAGAGCTGTGCCATCGACTGAAACCTCGCCGTATCCGATCGGATAGATGACGCCATACATCGAGCGAAAAGGCAAGTACTGCCATCGATGGCGCTAATATCGATGCACCTATCTCTTCCTCCAAAGTGTAGTTTCCTGACGGGACTATCGAAAGGTAGGCTGACATACTGCGAATGGAGAGTCGATCGCCGATAAATTGTCTAGAGACTCCTCTGATCCTCACACGAGCTTCAGCGAGACGAATCGAGTCGTCTCTCGGAAATCTTGAATCACGGGAACGGATGAAAACAGACATGCTCGGCATTGGAGAATTAATCTGTATTCAGTGGCGGCGCCAGCGGGAAGCTTTGTAAGCTATAGCTTCCCAAGCCTCTGAAGTCGGGAAGCTTAGCTTCCTAAAAATTTTCCGATCATAGATATGTTCCATCGGTTTCGGAGCATTCAGACTGCTGCTGTCGATCATGCCGGGTTGAATTTGTCGAGGTCACGAGAAAGACTTGATCGCGCACATGCGCTTGGACGCACTACACGCACGCAACCCCAAAACGGGGGTTTCCTCTTTCATGATTGGTGACACCCCAGCTGATATCCGTCATCAACATCTGACCGAGAGCTGAGAACTTCCAAATCAAATCGTGGACGAATTCGCCGAAGGCAAAGTTCGGAGAATTCCCCTAG
Source organism: Galendromus occidentalis (assembly GCF_000255335.2). Classification (NCBI taxonomy): domain Eukaryota; kingdom Metazoa; phylum Arthropoda; class Arachnida; order Mesostigmata; family Phytoseiidae; genus Galendromus; species Galendromus occidentalis. Next base: position 698,171 of record NW_003805439.1, read on the forward strand.
TGGTATGACTGTGATCCAGACGCTTAAGTGAGTCGTATCTCAGCTCGTCGCTAGGAAAGTAACATAAGACGGAACGCGGAAAGTCTCCGCTGTTTCTACTATGTAATGTACATAGATATGTATGATTGCATCTATGCAACACTAGTACTTGCCCTATAAAGTAAATCTTTGTGTCTCCGAGCGCGCTGACTTCCTTGTTCGGGGGAAGCTCTATCCAAGAAAAATTCAAGCTTCCCAAAAAAAATGGCTGGCGCCGCCACTGTCTGTATTACCATCAATCAATATCGAAATATAGGATCAAATCGACAAGATCACCTAACTCGTGTCGGAAAAGGAACTGATATAATTGAGTTTCTGAAGACTTCAACCGGAACTCTGTTTGTATAAGGTGCCTGACACAATCATATCACCGAGAATAGGTGATTTGATCAGGTGAGAGAGTTAAGCCGATTCGAGTTGAGTCCATTCGATGCCGAGGCATTCATCTACCCACACGCGCCGTAAATATTCTCATTGGAGGGCATGCCCGCCCATTTTGCACTATTCGAGACTATACCATACTATTCGAGACCAGCTCGTTCATCAGAGATGTTCCTCTATTGGAGACTGCCCGTCCATCTGTCCCTGCCACCAATGAGGTAGTTCAGTTACTCATGCTGGATGGCATAAAATGTTTTACCAATCGAATAAATACCTTGAAAATCCCCCCACGGGATGAAATCGTAATGTCTATGTGTCACCGGACCAATTTTTGACGCTCTCCTTCTCCGAACAGACTTCAATTCTTTTCAATCGATGCCCGATGACCTCGGGGAGGTCAATATATACTTTCTAAGCTCCTTAGACGTATGCTACCCGCGAAATTCGAATGTTCTCTGAAGTATTGGTATTCTCCCGCAAATGTAAAGCCTCTTCTTCATGATGTCATCAAAGCTCTACAGGGCGCGGAGACTCCTCACGGCTAGCACTCCATACCCTCACAAACGATCCACAAGAAAAGTTTTGCACACCTCGCGACTCAGTCACCTGAGTCCCTCCTGGGAAGTGCCCGCTTCTTAAGCCTGCCCATGATTCAGAGACTGACCGTAAAGGGTCTCGCAGGAAATGTGCCCCTCTTTGAAAATCGCTTCGGCGACCAACTCCAGAGAGCTGTATCCCCGGAACGGCTGGTCGCAGAGCGACGATCGAAGAGGCGTTGGCAAGCTGAGTCCGAGAGCTTTCATTTGCGCTGGTCAGATCGAGAGAGCGGTCACTTGGGATGGACGATTTTCTCAAATCGAAAACTATATCGACGATTTCGCTGATTTTTCTTTTGCGGGTTGTTTTCCGCGAAATAAGACTATGTGCGTTTTCATCTAGAGAACGGTTGGTCGTACGGAGCCGAGAAAACTCCCCCTGGGAAGTTCGCAACGAGGAATTCCCCCTTTAGATCGCGTTGGGTATCGGAGGATGCCATGAGTGACGGGATATCGCTCTTCGAGTCAGCCGAGAAGCTAGAGTATTGATTTATTTGTAGCTAGATTCGTTCAACACTACGGGACATCGCTCAACTTCTAGTCTTGATGCGTCTCTTCCGATAACTCCGTGTCACTATCCCTCCGCAAGAAGAGATTCGACAGCTCCTCCGCCGGGCGTGGGATCGACGGGAGGTACCGCGCGTGCGATAATAAGTCGTCTAAAAGGCAGGCCACATGGAAGCCTCTAATCCAGTGTATGGTGGAGCAAGCGATATTTCTGGCCAAGCACTCCGTGAACCGCTAGGAACGCAGGAATTCCTTATCGCGCTAGGGTCCGATGCTGGGACGAATCGCTGAGTTCGAGTCCGCGGTCTACCCATGCTCATGTGATTACATCATGGCGGGGATTCATCGGCTACACAAGGAATCAGCAGTAAGTCGAGCAGTTCCCAGTATGTGTATCCAGAAGGAATCGATCCTGCAAGAAGAGTTTCCCGTCGAACTATCTCTCCACTCGGAACGTGTCTCTGATGACACAGCCGGGAAGTCGAGTAATTGCATGGGTAGACCTCCTCACACAGATACATGCATGCACATGTCTTCCTCGCATTTCGCGTCGCCTGAGTAGATATCGATCTTCGTGAAGCAATGCGCTGAATATGTTTCGTCGTGTTTTCCGGAGCTCTTTCTGCTACCGCTCCGTGTATTAGCCTCGGATACATTTTCGGGGCGAGAAATTCCATTGTACATGTCCGGACGAACTTATCTCAAGGAACGCCAAGGAGCCGATCAGATATTTGCCCGCCGCAAGAATCTCTTTGAGTCCCGTCGACCAATCGTGAGAGCGATATGAGATTACCCAATTCAGAGTCCGTTTTTATTGGAGCCGACGCGATGGCTGGCCGAAGCGCTCTCGAACCCCCGTGCGACCAGTGGCGTAGGCAGGATTTTTAGCGTAGAACTATGCTATAGCCCCCGGTAACGGGCACCAACTTCAATGGGGAGTATTGGGCGGCCAAAGCTCGAAAAAATTCGAATCTCGGAGATAGCATGCGTATGTGCTGGGGTCGTCTGCTAGAGGCTTACGCACTTTTCCTATGCGAGTCACCTGTGTAACAAACTTGTCGAGCTTATTTCTCTGAAACAGAGCGTTTGACAATGAAAATGGTGATGGCTGAATATGTCCGGCTGAGAATGAGGGACCGTTCATGCTACACAATTTCCCCCTTATCTTTATTATTTCATAAAATACAGGCCAAGAAGTAGGCTCGTTCTCGCAGAACGTCGGAACGAGGACTCGGAGGCTGAAAAAACTGAGTGCAAGAAACCCTCAGCATACCTTGATTAGTCCTAATCAACTGTTCTGGAAACGCTATGTCGATTGACGGGCCCAGAAATTCCCTCTTTCTGATTTTAAATTATATTTGGCGGAGAATCTCTCCTCCGCTAGAGATGGATCTATTCCTTCAGGATCGCCTCAGTTTTTGCTAAATTATTCGTTGAAACTTTCCTCAATTCTTCCTCCACCCCGCGACGATGTTGAAGACAACTAACACCTCCGGTTGAGGTTGTATAATGACAGCGGAAAACGATGTGCGCGCGTTCTTCATTTCATATCTCCTCTTATGAGAATGGACTCCCGTCGTTCATTCTAGCCTTGGCTACTACATTCATGCGTTTCCTATCCTCATTGGTCGATGTCAATGGTCGTGGAAGGACACCGGCGGAGAACCTTCTGACCAGCAAGCTGAGGATGCCGGATCCGTAAAGAAAAAAGAACGAAGTTGCGCCTAATACATCGTCAGCCATAATCCCGACATAAGAAAACAAACAGTGTTCAGAAAAGCGATACGAAGCAGATTTCCGTAACAAACAAGGGCGAGAAGTCGTAGTTCAGTTCAACCGAAGTGGTCCTCAGGAAATCACCTATCAGGCAGGACGCAACGTGGTGCTAAGAGAATCTAGCCACGGCGGGCCGTACGGCTTAGCGGACGATTGGGGAGGGAGTGGTTCACCCAACGATAGACATTTTAAACGGTGCTGTCGTCCTGTCGCAGCATTGTTAATGAATGAACGTGTGTCTATCGCGTTGGGACAAATCATTCCAGAATGAAGAGCTCTTTTTTGAGTGCCGCCGCCCAGTGATGGTCTCGAAAAGGAGGATAAGGGAATCCATCCTTACAATGCCGAATCATGATCATTAAGGTTCCGACATTCCATTAAGTAACCTAATTTATTAGTACTTCAACTAATTCATCCCCATCATCGTCTAGATGCGCATGCGCGGCCTCGCGATACTCGAAAAATCCTCCATCGGACATGCAATGATTGTTCCTTGAGATCGGCAATATGAGATCTCATCGAGAGAGCAGATCATGTAGCAGCGTTTCTCCTAGGCGGACATGGTCATGGAATCTAATGTACCTTTCATACGCATAGTCGCGATGTTCTCCAATCCTTACATCCTCCACGAGGAAGTGTGGCACTCGGTCACGTACCGGTTGCCGTCCGAATTGCGGGTTGCTAAGCGGAAAACGACGCCGCACTCGGTGCAGATATCGGGCCGTATATCCGATTGAAGTTTGTCCGTTGAGTAATAAGTAGATTTTGATGTCATTCGTCAACATTTCTGAGTTTAGAAAATTTGCCGAAGTCTTCGAAGGTTGCTACCGACCGAATCCCGTTCCCGCAGTTGAGTTCTTTGATCTCGTTTTCCTCAAACTAAAAAAGCGTCTTTTGAACAACGGCCAGAGGAAATCTCGTGATACCCTTCGTCGACCGGAGGGTAGTATCGAAAATCGTTCGCAGATCTTCAAACTCACGGAACTACGTGTTCCGTGTTCACGTAGTTCTACGCCCACAAACCACCCGAGTCCCTGACTCGGGAACCCCGGGGATTTTTTTGGGGGGGGGGGCGGAATTTTTTTCGAACTTGTGGGTAGGCTCACAGAATCATCGGATCTCCGTCTCATATCGATGGAAAAGTCATGATTCGCTAGCAGCAATCGATTCTATTAAAAAAAAAATCGAAACAGCAGGAAAACATTAAATTTAAAACGCCAAGAGGTCCACCTCCGTCACCGCGAAGAGGTAAAGTAGAACAAATGGAAGGCACAAAACAATCTACTAACAAAGAAAGGTGACTACACTGGCTGGTAGGCCTTCTCGACTCACAACATTAAGTTCATTCGGCGCTTTTGCTTGCTGGCGAATCTGTCGATTATGGATTCTATGTCCCACTCATCGTCTCGATGGATGTTCGACACTCTCCGGAACAAATTACGGGGGGGGGCAACGCCCGAACGCCCGATCGCCCCCCCCCTCGGCCACGCCACTGCGTGCGACTGAGCCGGCCCACCTGCAAGTCGGGAAGCTCGGCTGTTTTAGAGTCGAAAGCCGATTCAGACTTCCTCCGGCCCAGAATCCTTCCGGCCGCAGTCGGCCTGACTCCGACGACGGACTCATTCTCGCGGTAATATCCAGGGAGGCCTCGCTGATCGGAGGGGGGAGGCGAAGGAGAGTCTGATGCTCCGCCTCCACAAAGTCAGATCAAGTCCTCCCGGGGTGAGATGATTTTCTTCGACGTACATCTACTGCCGCATTGCGCCTATCAGAATGTGAGCAAAGTTGATCCACTCAGAAGAGCATTGAGATCCCGGTTCAATGCTTCTTGTCGGTTGTCATCGATCTTGGACTGCCACACTGGAACGCTATCGTCATCGCCTAATGGCGACCGATCCGCCTCCAACCGGAGCACGACAGCTCGGCCACGGCGTCAACTCGACCACTACGACAACTCGGCCATCGCGACATCTCGGCCACTACGACGGCTCGGCCACGGAGTCAACTCGGCCACTACGATTATTGGCGCCGACGAACGCTCGGCTCTCCTTGACTGACTAGATTTCATGAATGACCTCGGAGCCTCGATGAACACGAGATAAGTCTATCTGTCGGAGCACCCCCACCGAGATACGGGAGGTCTAGGAAAAACGGCGGAGTTGTCTCGAGGCTTCTTCCCCGCTATTTCTGCGAAGGGTATTTTCGCGGGTACCAAGGTTCCATATGACATTCGTACTTCAACTTCATGCGATAGCAGGACAAGGATTCCGCTCGAACGACTGCCAGAATTGCTCGATCCGTTCAGTCTTCTTCCCGTATCTTCGATCCTACCGTGTTATATACCGGCGCATATGGGTTCGGATACTCCCCCGTCACCTTCATCCATGAGAGATGACCTGAAGTCGAAGTGCGATTCCGATGTGGAACATTGGTATCCGTTTCCGTGTAAGTTTACCCTGAATGTATGGTGGCAAGGCAACCTCGAGACAATTTTGTGAGTATCTCGATGAGGGTGCTCCGGGAGGGAGACGTATCTCGTGTTCATCGAGGCCCCGAGGGCATAAATGACATCAACTCAGTAAAGGAAAGCCGAGCGATCGTCGGCGCCGAGTCTCCATGGTGGCCGAGTTGTCGAAGTGGCCGAGTTGTCGTAGTGGCCAAGTTGACGCCGTGGCCGAGCTGCCGCGCTCCGGACGGTGGAGTTGCGGGATTCCTTGTCTCATCTGACGCAGAGGAACGCTGCTATTCCTCTGAATTATTCTAACCGAATGCATGTCATCTTGTCATCATCTATCCGACACACTAGATCAAGTCGCACGGATGCTTGACGGAGTAGCCCACCGCCGATATGGAGGAATCACTCTTCCTTTGCTCCCAATGACTGGCGACTCCTCGTCGGAGGCCTCGTGCTAGGTGGCTTAGATCAGCAGAAGAACCGTCGATTCCTCTTTCTGTTCATTCGGGGAGATATGCTCGCGGAATCGATGGAGACGAAGCATCCTTTCGACTGCATTCTTTTTCTACGCGGTTCTGATCTCGATTCGGTTACGTCAAGAGAAAGGATGGCTCGATGGACTCGCGTGCGAACTCGAGAGCTGATAGCCCGCGATGATAGATCGATCGGGATTTCCCCCTCCAGACGCGCTTTCCCCCGGCAAGTCACAGCAGACGTCAAGCGTCGTGGTTATGATGTTGCATTTGAATAGATCGCAATTGTCCATGCCGTTTTCCCGACAGTATTAATAAGCTCGTCAAGATCATGGAGGCCCGACTTCCTGACCGCCCCCGACCTTGAGAATCTAAGCGTGAGATACCTCAAAACTCGATAGCCGAAATTTTCGGTTGATTCTTTTTCTGTTCCTGGCCCGATTCTATAGTAGAATTCTAGAATTGGATTCGGCGGCTCGACTCGCGTGATTCCACTAGACGGGAGTCGTGTGATCTTCAAAGCTCCTTATAAGCGGCAGAACGCAGAACCATTATGTAGATGGGGAGCTTGTGCTTTATTTGTTCGGCGATTACATAAATGTACTTCTTTCATGTCTGAAGGAACGGTTTCGACATGCTTGATCGTCTCACGTCAGAGGAGAGTGAATCTCGTAACGGAGCATAGCAGATAAAGCTGGAGAACTCTACCGTTATGATTTCTCCCCCATCAATCCATATCCATACATGTCCATATATGCAGATTTATCGATGGATAAATCGATGGTGCTTGGGTTCTCGAATTCCACCGGTCCTAAGACATGGTCCGTCCCCACATCCCCATAATCATGGATGTATGAGTGGATCATGACCAGTGATCAGTGCTGTAATGCCTGAAGTTTCACCGACCCTCGGAAAGGACAACGTGAACGCGGGAACGCTACTCTGCAGGTGACATGCGGAGTGCCTGATCGAGGACGCGAGTAAGACATCTCACAAGGAGAGACCGGATCCAATCGAATTCAGGGATGGAAAGATTAAAGTTGAGGTTGTGACTCGGGCCAAAGTCCGGCAAAGCTCCGGGGCATATCATTAATCAAAAGTTCTTAATTGGGCGTTTCAATCTTGTATTCGATTACCCGTCGCAAACTTGGTCACGTGTCGGCCGAGCGCCAAGTGCTTCCGGAGCGCCACTCGTGGAGGTGTTCTGGACGGCCAGGGTCTCTAATGATTGACGTAGCTCATGAAGAATTTCTCCGTGCTCAAGTTTTTTCCTGGAATATTCAGTTGGATCCGGCTTTGATCTGTGATAAGCTTGCTTCCGTACACTGATCTCTTGCCGAACAGAGTGAGAGCTCACTGGGCTCATCTCAACTGTGAGCGAAATACCAAACTAACAGCGGTTGCAGACTTGACACCGAAAAATTCGTCTCAGAGAAAATGGTACAGTGTATTTCTTTACCGAGATGCTTGGTTTGATAGCAAGTCAGCTGCTGGTCGGCATTCCTCGAAAAGTGTACCGCGGAGCGCCGGCAGCAGCAGCAGTACCCCTCGTCACGTTGGCAAGGGCCTCCGCTCCTCCTCGTTCTTTGACGTTGACTCCGTTGCTTTCGAGCACTGTCGGACTGTTCCGTTGCTGTTACGGGTCGTGGTACTGCTACCGGTGCCGGCCGTTGTAAGTGACGTTCTCTCCAGACGGTCTAACGGTGCTTTCCGAAAGCCGGCGTTTCTGTGACGGCCCAACGTTGTGTGCCGAAGAGGAGCGTGGCGACACTTTGGATATAACCAGTTCACTGTGGGAAACAAAAGTCCCTGCGCTTCCGTTACCGTGGGACTGGAGTCATAGTGAGACAAGTCTTCGGTGGTGCGTGGTTTCCCAAGAAGAGTCAGAAACGAAATCAAGATTGCTCATGGATTGTTGAAGAGTCAGGTAAGAGCGAGCCGTATGCTCCGAAGCCTTCGATGTAGACCCTGTAAGACGGACGAGGAATCAATCACGCGCTCATGATATCGGTCGGTCTCGGAAATATTCTCGACAATTCAACCACCGATCAGCATTGGCGTCGGTAAATCATAATTCATAATACTTGCCTTTCTGTGGCGTAGAGGATAGTCTGCGTGTTTGCTTTCTGTCGGTCGCACCACGTAACCACATGACGTATCGAGGGATTCCCGCCGAACGTCTCATAGTCAGACTCCCGCCGGATGGTCCCGATTCCAGCTTCGCTCGGTCGCTGCACGTCATTCAGTCTCCGTCTTCAGAGTTCGCTTCCTGTCTTCTGAGCGTGGTCGAGCGTCAACAAGATGTACGAGCAACTCCGAGTGTGCACCCCGCACTGGAAATGACAAGCGGCGCCGATGGAGCTCCTAAGAAATTCCCACTGCTACTGGCACCACATATTCACTGGTGCTCGAGCTTGACAAGACCCGAATGGCTCAGGTGCCGGTGGTGCACAGCCCCCGCCGATTTCTCGGGAAAGTCTGAAATCCCACTATTTGATCAATCAACTCCCACATCTTCGACGGAATTACACGTTTCCGATCGTGGGTCGATTATGAAGCAACATCTCTCCGGAGTTTGTCGCATTCATGCCATTCAGTTCTTGGCACGGTGGAGTTTTGTCGACCTGCCATCAAGGCATTCATATCGCGGCTCCCGCGTTCGCCCCGTTGGGGCTCTTCGGTTCGACACCCGAAAATCGTATATCGATCCAGAGAGATGCATGACTGCGCATCGATTGATCCTTTCGATTCGGACAACCAGGCAGATCTCGAGGCCCGTGGAGTTCGTGGCTCACCCTCCAGGAACGGCCCTAGATCCCCGGAAACTTCTTCAACCCAAGCTTTCAGGACCACTCGAGAGGGGTGAGCGGTCATCCGTCGTGATGTGAAACCCTCCGACATTCCTAATCGTCACTTCCCTACGAAGATGAAAGTCGAGACGACGGGCAAGGTTAAAGCTAGATCACCTCAGCCAAGCAACGATTAACGTCATCGCACAAAAAACATCAAGCAGAATGCTTAGACAGAAATATGCCCGGGATGAGTGCCGTCCTTTCAGCGGGAAGCCGTGGTGTTTTTCGGACGCCGCCGGCGCCGTTGCCGTTGATGTTGTTTTTGTTGTTGTTGTCGTTGATGCCGCTGTGTTGGCCAGATGTTCTTCCCGGGTCAAACGGTCGCATTTCTTACAGACATAGAAAGTCAGTCGTCCCCGCACGGACTTAGTCGCCTAGTAGCTAGTCGGCCCTTAAGCAAACTTCTGAGCTCTCCCGATGGCGCTCAAGACAGCTGATAAGTGTCTTTTGACTCTCCGGGCGCGAGGCTAACTCCGTGTTGGTATGAGCTTTTTCTTGTGGCTGTCCACCGTCAATAATGGCTTCGGACAAGTCCCGGATCCCAAAATATTCCGAAGGAGCTCAGGAGACTCTAATAATGTCAATTGAATCCCTCGAAGCTTGAGGTCTGGTTCCAGAAGATTGCTAGACATTGTTTGTTTACCGAATTGTTCGAAGATCCGACTGCTCGTCGCACGCTTCCTTCTCTTCGTATAGCTGTTTCAAGATTAAGGTCAGAACCGCTGAACTCGTTAGCGGTCGGGGTGAATATGGAGAGTCGTACAACAACTATATTTGGATCAACAGCGAACAACTCTGGGCAGATCAGAAAACCGCATTGCGGAACATCGCTCGCGCATCCAGTGAGCCATTATGAACGGGCCCAGATCTCCTGGAACGCCGGCTCAGACCGCTCGAGCTATGTACAATGGCTCGTTGCAGCGTCCGAGCAAATTCCGGGAGGATGATCGAGTCAGGCGAGATGGGCTCGTGCATCACTCTTCCGATTTGGAATCATCTGCCGGAGTGGCGCGGCACAGCAGGACCCCCCGGGGACGAATCGCGGAGCCTCGAACGCGCACATGTGGATGTTTCCGTTGAGCAAGTGGGGATGTCGACCCGAGCGATGGACGTTCGAGGTCGGAATAGGGACTCTCTTGTCGGTCCACGGATATCTGTCCTGACGAATAATTCGTCCTATATCATTACCTCAGATCTGAGACATGTACGCTTCTTAACTCTACCTTTCACTCTTTCCGGGATCGAATCCGAAAGGAATAGGATCTCTGGAAAACTGTGAATGTCTTAGTTCAGTTCCGAGGGGAAATTCCGTGGTATTGGGAGAACCTTCACGGAGGAATGATCGAGACAAGAAAAGAAGGTGTGAGAACTCTCAACATGGAAACGCAATGAACTTCACTGTCAGTGCTTTGAGCGAAACTACAAAACGGCTTCGCGGAACCATGGAGCATCAAAAATTTCCATTGTTTGGAAATTCTGTGCGTACATTCTATCGCCGCCGTTGTCGGTCGGTTTGACTGCTGATGATATCACCTGTTGAGGGAATTTTGTTCTAAGGCGAGAAAGCCCGTCGGATACCGCGGACCGTCGGTTCGCCTGGATGACAATCACCGCACACGTCGGCCGACGGGTTGACCAAAGCGACAAGGACTGTGGGAGGGAATACGCGGAAACAGGCCTCTGTACATCCCGAGGAATCGAGAGAGGTCCCAAGCGCAGGCGTGATCCCAGATTCCGATCGGAACTCGGACCTTCCGAGGTCGTTCCGCGCTCGTTTCCATTGTTTCTCAGGTGATGAGGTCAGCTCCTTGGGGAGGGATGATCTCACATTTCCGCTCAAGATGTTCCCGCGTCGAGGTTCCATTGGAGATATTGGACAAGTGAGCGAGACGGAGGAACGAATGACAGAAAGCGGCCGTCTGACGACCATTGTTCTCGTCGCCTGTTGTCGGGGCCAGCCAATGGACAGCTAATGATCCGCTTCATCAGATTTAGTTTTTGTATGCGTCACCGACATTTCTGTACTTCCAGCCGTAGAATAGAGTTTGAGGAAGAACTGTGAAAGGTTTCCTCTCGTCCCGTTACCGCGGTTGTCAGCTTTTTTCCCCGAAACAGATGGATGCGTGAATGGATAGATGGGAAAAGAGAGAAAGGAACTCCTTGGACGAGTGCCATCCCTTTTGAGCTACTGCTCTTCAATAGCCCACCGCTGACCCGTCAATAGGCGACCAGAGAGGTCGATCTGGATTAGTTTCGGAGCTCTCATGCCGTGCTCTGGAAACATCACCTACCGGAATTCGGAACCCGCCACCGAGAACTAGGAGGTATGCCGAAGCACTCTCGAATTCTGGAAAGATTTTCTTTCGACGAAAAATCATCGACGGCTCCTGTCTGGAAGTCGAAACTGGATGATAAGAGGTGAATGGACTGGATCTAATGATAACCTCAGATCATTCGGCTCATCACGAGCTTGACCTTTCCTGGGGGAGGCGTGTTCGATATCGAGTGATCCATGATAACAACCAGGAACCCCTCGGCATGTCTTCGAGCCTCGTGAGTTGCCGAAACGTAAATTACGAGAACGCGCTGACTCATGTTCTCATGCACTCGGGAGTTGCAGTCTGACTCCGAAGTGGTTCTTCGCTGTCTCCTCCTCAATTAAAAGGCTTTCCCTGCCGCAGATGCCGATGGTCACTCAGAGGTTCCTGTAGAGCGCCCCGTCCTCGGGAATAAACCGGAGCTCTACTGTCACTCAGTGAGGCAGCTGGGCGGATATTCTAATGCAGAACCCAATCGGCGAGGAGTTCCGCTCGCGTCATTCGGGATTCTGACGCCCCTTGAGAGTTTGCTTCAAGGTTCTCAGTACCTGCTCTCACGCGGTCACATCGTTCACTGACTTTCACTTCTTTCGGTCTATAGCCGGCAATGGGTTACAGTCGGGCACCGATGTTACAACATTCGGAACAACAAGACCCTTACATATTTGACAAATGTTGCGCGTCCGGTAGTCTTGTAACTCGGACCAGTTGTGACGACCACAACGATTCTGTGATTTCAAATTTCACAGCTTCACGCGTTCACTTGAGCGACCACGCCGAGTACCACTGGCGAACGTTCGACTTGTTTTGGGGAGATTCCGTTCCGTTCGATTCGGGGCCGGAAATTCATTACGTTGGAGTAGCGGATGAAGCCGTGGTCAATAAAATCAGATGGAGAGGAAGATGCTCGGCTGCTTCGTTCAGTCGTTCGAAAACGCTCTTCGGCTCGGCTCATGCCGAAGTCGTGGCCCACATGGACTTCGTCACTTACAAAAATCAGCCGGTTCGTTTTTCGCTGTCTGGCTCGCCTGCCGGCTGAGCCAGCGAGCAGGCGGGCGGGCGGCCGAGCATTCGTTTGGTTGCGGCTCGTTCTAGTCATCGGTTCGAGGTTTGTTGACTTCTCGAAAAAATCTCTATCTCCACATATGATTCGGAACCTGCGTAGGAATGCCATGAGCGTTCCGAGGATCATTCGAATTTCTCGAGATGGACACCGAGGCCTACGGTTTCGCGAAACGGAAAGTCTGTTCCCTAGGAAGTCCGAAAGGAGCCGGCCCGGAGATCCGAACGGAGAAAGTGAAGCTCCGAATGAGCTCACGGGAAGTAAGCCAAGGGACTGAGATTTCCTCAAAGATCTGTTGTCCGGGCGATCGATACTCATTCGCGGAACCGCGTGTTCGGATCTCTGATGATGATAAAGATTGAAACGATCCCGATACAAGGAAATAAACCGTTATAGCTTCAAATAGACGAGGCCCAGACGCGATCGCTGGCGGTTCAAAAAGGTTCCGAATCAGATGTAGAAAGTGCCGGATTCCATCGAGAATGAGTTCCGTTCTCCTGCCGATGGTCTACGCGAGAGTATGTGCGTGTTTGTATGTGTGTGTGTGTTTGTTAGCGGCAGGGGTCATTCCATGACTGGGCTTCTTCGGAAATGGGTCGTAGCTCGTCAGTTCGTCCGTCAGTCAGTCAGAAACTCTAATTGCTTCACGCGGCGTCTGCGGGGTCACGATACTTCTTCAGTAAGTCTGTCAAGAGACTTTTTCCTTTTTTTGTCTGCTTTGTGATTCCGCCGGCAGCAACCACAAGAGCGAATACACAATCGAGCAGTGCTACAGAAATCAGTCATAAAGCACAACTTCTGTCGAAGATCAGTGTGCCGTATCGCACGCGCGCACCTCCCGGAAACGAGCGCGTTCGACACTTACGTGACCGACCTTAGTGACTACGATCGATCACAGGAATGCGAGATACGAAACCTGCCGGAGAATAAGAGGGTGGGACCGGAGAGTCTTCTTGAATCTTTCCCCTTGAGATTCGAGATGGATTCTTTCAGAGGAAGTATTCCGAGGATTTCACGTCAATCAAGCTTCGACGAGATTCCTGCGCGTAATAATTAGGAAGGGGCGCGTGAGGAATGTCGGGAACTCCACTGTTCATTTTCCACCTGAGTATTTGGAAAAAAAATCCGATCCGATGGTTTTGTGAGGCGTGCGAGTATTTGAGCGAACGCGACCGAGTGGAACGAACTCCTCCAGGACTCCCTAAATGCCGTCTCGAAAACAGGAGAAATCCATGTAGTCTGCTCTCGTAGCTGGGCTCCAGGCGAGCCCCCGACGATTCGGTAGTAATGGAGACAAGGGGTTCGCGACATCGTTGTCACGATGTCGCTACCGCGGTGGCCGACGCTTATGAAGCATGAGCATTCTGAAACTGTCATCCAATGACGATCGCTGACGCTGACATTCCTCTCAATGTCATTGTCGGTGAACTGTCTTCGAGCGAATTCTCTGCGAAAACGACACTGGATGTATCGGTGGCTCTTCGGTCGTGTGAAGACGTCTCGTTCGTACACTGATGAATGAAGACAATCACCATTCGCGACGATGACCCACATTGCTTGGCATTGGATTTCGCCGAACCAGCTCTAATTCCGACTGTCTTTCCTGCATAAGGACAAGGAGCTCGCCACAGAGTCTTCGAACGGAGGATCCGGATTGGAGTAGGACTGGCTCCGGCTTGATGAGTTCCACATTATACTCGCGACGGATATGGGACCTGGGAAATTCACGACCTGATAATTTCATACCGTTCCAAAATTTTGGAGGGAGTGCGCGAGAAATCGAGTTATTCTCAGGGAATATCGTCTCATGAACAATCACCAATTCCAAACGTTGTCACAGGGAAGTCCGGGTATGTCGAAGCAGGACGCGCAGTGCTCATTGTGCTCTGCGTTATTTCTGAGCTTGACCCTGAGGTCGTTCGCAGTTTTCGAAGTGAAGACGAAGAATTTGGTTTACTGACTGCATTTACTCCGTCACGAGCTCTTCCTTCCCTCCTGGATTTTTTGGACTTCACTGTTCCTTGCGGACCAGAGTCCCGTCCGACGGAAGCCGCCGGCAAGGCGCGGGAAGAGAGATGTGACAATAGGCACAAAGTTTTCCGTGCCGTACCCGCGGATGGATAGGGAAGCAGGAGGAATGGTATTGATGAGGGAACGCCCTACAGGAGATGACGTGCGCGAAATATTCTTCCGTCAGACTGGTGGGCTTGTTGAATGTGCCGCAGTGATTGTTTGTCTTCGTCTCGTTTTCGTTTTTCTCGCCGATCGGCGGTCCATCTTCGGAATTCGTAAACCTCAGCCTGAACTGCTGGATGAGAACGCTCCCTTGATGGGGTCTGACTGTCAAAACGTCACACTAGGAGGAATTTAACCATAACAAATATCATGCATGGTTTCAACACCAGCATTCGAAAACCAAAGGAACAGAATTCTCGTAGTTTCCACGAACGCCTCGCACCAGGTGTCAAGAATATTATCGCAGTTCGAGCCCATGCGTATTTTCCCCGCTCCCCGTGCGATGAGGCGATAAATGTTCATAACAACTCTCTCGATAAGGAAGCAGCGAGATGGATCGATGCTTCGCGTCACCATGATTTGCTCTCAAGGCTTCGAGTTTTGTTCGAAGAAAGGATCATCCAATTTAATTTACCAAACGATGTATTGTAAGTTCTTTGCGTAATCGAGCGAGCCGTCCCGGTGCTCCTGCGGTTTTTCCAGTTTTTTCTTCTGGGCACCACTCGACCTCGACTTCATTGTTCAATCCTACAGCGGTGTTACTTCTGTCATCGGTTCCACAGCCAACAAGGTTATTCTCCGTCAACTTCGTCAACTTTCAACTAGGCTACTACAGCCCGGCCGTCGTTTGACACTTCAGCGAGGACGCTTAGCCGCGAGGGCACTGCAATGCCATGACTTGCCATTTTCATTCCTTCGGACGCACGCAGAAGGATGCTCGGGCTTCGAGCGCACGCGCGCGTTGTTTATCGTGGGCAATCTGTCGGAAATGTGCTCGGCTTTCAAGTGAGCGTATCCTAGACGAGAGACCGTTGTTTTACGCACGTTTCGACCGAAGTGGGTCAGCCGGCATTGTGGCTGGGCGAAGCAATCACTTGATGCATCGACGACCGAGCAACGGACCGATCAATCGGGGCTCCAACTCAATACCACGGCGCGGCGCCGTGTGCGCGCGCGTGGATCGATATGTGGATCCATCGATACCTTCCATTGATATGACTGCATCCATATTTACCCGCAAAGCCGCCTCCCGATGATTGTGAAGTTCGCCTCCTCCCACTCTGAGCAAGCAGATTGGTCTACGATCAGCTTTTTTGATCATCGAGATCCGGAGACGGCTCGGAAGACTCGCTGCTCATGGAAAGCAATCCTTGATTGAGTTGATGCGCTGCTTATTCTCACGATGATTTCCGTGCCGTTTTGCAAATATATCGAACGCTTCATGGCTCCCGTAAGAAGGAATAGATGTAACATTCGCCCCGTGAGAGTTTTTGTTTCATCCCCCCGAATATCTGTGCTGCAAAATTAGCGAATAAGGATCCGTTGTAAAAATGACGGTCTCGATGATCACAATGATCGCGATCGTTATCACAATGAAGATCATGCTCATCGACGTGATAAAGGAGATGTACGCTCGGAGTAATGTCCGGCGAATGCCTGAATTCGCGCGGACAGACGCCGACACTACGAGTCATCGTGATGGAGCACTGGGTCGCTTGAAATGCGAGCTGGTTTTTAGGGGAAACGAGCCGTCCGACACCGATACGGATCCATTTTCACCTAATCTTCGCGATTCGACGTTGTTCAGGGATTTTTATTTTAGCTATGAAGGGCCATTGCCGTTTACACGAGGCGAGAGAATATATTATCGGAGCGCTGCCTGATATCTCTGGGGATTTATCTGCGTTCCGAATTTCGAACAATTCAGCTGACAGTCCCTTAAAACACACCTCATTGAAAATTGTTGCAGGTGGTTGTAGATCACGATGATTCGTTGGATCCTTGCGGCGGTTCTGATTCCGTCGTGTCTCGCTCTCCCTTGCCGGGAATTGTTCCCGGACTTCAAGGAATTCTGTTCCTGCACCCAAGACACCAAAGCTAATGGTACCCGGATAGACTGCAATGGAAAATCGTTCTTCGGCACGTTTGTCGTCCTTCCCTTCCGACAAAACATCATCGAATACTCCCAAAACAACGCTGGTAAGTCACCGGACCGAACGTGTCATTAGCGAACACGTCCACACCAATTTTCCCACCAAACATGGGGACGCGCAGAGCTTCGCTGGAAAAGTAGAACGCTAAACGCTGCCCGAGAGCCCAAATGGAATTAATTAGCCGAAGCGCAGGAATTCCTCTCCGAGAAGAAGAGGCGGAATCAGCGCGGAGTTATCTGCGCTGAAATCACAACCATTTAGCCAGACAGAAATTACAGACTCCTAGTTTTTGACAAACCGAAATGAATCTTCTATGTAAATATCTGAGAGGTGTGTCGAGTGGCGTCGGAAGACTGAGTCTGATTGCCGAGAACATACGGAAACTTCCCTCTTCCAGAGGGAAAGTTGTTTTTGAAGTCATAGTTCCTCTTTCGCTACCGGGAGCGGCCGGAAGTTCTGACTCGAAACTGGACGTGTTCACGGAGTGATTATGAGCCTCCCCTTGAATATGTGAGCTCGGGGTGGATTATGTCTTCTCGGGACTCCCAAATGACTCTTCCCGAAAGTCCAACTTTGAAAGGAGTTCTCGACAAGACATTGTTGTCGCTAAGACGAGGGAAAACAGTATCGTTCCATTTTCTTCCCCCGGATCCCAAACAATCGCTCATTTTTGCTACCCGAGCTAGCGCCCGAGCTGCGTCCGAGCGGAGGGGCTTTCTAAGAGCCGAACAAGCGAGTGCGCAATAGTTCTAGACCCGCTGTCGAGCAAGACTGACTCACTAGTGTCGAACTGTGATCTGCCTAAACCAACGCCGAACATCCAAACACCAACGCATCATATGCATTTCAGATCGATGTCGAGCATTCGTAAAATGAGTAGAGAAGTATTGACTACGAAGCCTCGCGCCGACCCACGACTATTTGGCCGTGTCATCGTGCCAGGGTGATTCTGAACCAATACTCGACTGCTATCTGCGTCGCTGACCTTCACTTCCAGACGAAACTCGAAGCGTCAAAATTAGCGATAAGTGTTTCTGTGACTTCACCACCACATCGACAGCAGTAGCAACGACGGCGTTGACAACAAAGACTTCCGGATCTTCAGGTTGCCGTTGCCTCTTCTTTGTTTTCGGACGCTGCGGGCCCGGGTTTGCTCGGACCGCTCTGAAAGTCGTGCTGCGCTTCGACTTCTGACCATTCTTCTCCGCGCTGGGGATAATCGTCGCCTCGCAATTATAATGAAACAGACGACGAATGCTCAGGGAACTCAAGTCAACGAGACAATGCCTCAGGCGGCTCTCGCCGGGAAGCGACACGATGTGAACCCCAGGGTTCTTCCCGACCAAGGGTTCACCCGCTAAAAACTCAGAAGATGCCCCAGTCGGAGTGAACGCTTGTGATAGTGATGACATTCACGTCTTTCTCATACGGGGTTTCGACGCGTTTCTCCGCCTCGGAACTCATTCCTTAATTTCCTGATGTCACTTTGGGGCTTCTGCTCCCTTCAATTTCCATATTTCTTGGGAGCGGAGCGACTCCATTCGCGTTTGACTTGATTTATTCCGAGCGGAGTTTTGAGCAATCCGTTGCAATCTTTCCATGATTGAATTTACCGAGATAAGAGGGGTTTAAATTATTCGTCTAGTTTCCCGAGGGTCCCGACGGTTCATGGAAAGAATTCAGTTTCCGTCCGTCGATTATTCCGCTCAGACCGGCCGAGCCAAGTAACACAACTGAGGCAACCTTGATAGCGAAACGGAGTTCAGACTCTACAAGGTAATTGAGATCACAGTCCCAAACCACCAGAAACATGAAGAATCGCTGCCGACAATCCGGGATTCCGCTGATCGAGCGCACGCCGCACTTTCATAAGAAGCTTCGGCTTTCCGGGAAGGGCTTCGATGCCGGATCGGGCCTCAGCGCGAAGAACTAAACTACACGCTGGACAAATCGTGCAGCGTAAGTGCTCCGTTTAACGAGCCGACAGATATCGACATTAGGCAGGCAGTGATACGCGATCGCTCGCAATCGCGTCTTCCCCCGCAATTGTATCGGCGTAGATCCGACGCGGAGTCAGCCCGCAGATCCGCCGCCGCTTACGGATCGGCATTTTCCCGCAGAGGCCCGACCGGCTACGGCGCCGCACCGCTTACCACATGGGGGTGGACGCGCACCGCAGCCCCGTTGAAGGGAACCGTTACAATTATTGCACATGCGGCGAAATGTTTAATGTTTCTGACGGGGATTCACGAGACATTCGTTCGAAGTCTCGCGTATATCGTAGCTGGTGGTCGCCGTCGATCTTCCGGTTTGACTGGACGTTCCGGTGGAGCTTTTCGGCATCATTTAAGTCGTCTTCTTTACGGAATGCTCGTTCACATAGCCGAGTCATGCCGATGAAAACTAGAGACGGTAGTTCGTTTGTATCTTCCTCACGTTTCTTTCGCATAGCTGCTGGAATTTCAGTGACTGCTCGATATGCGCTCCTGCGTACCATTGATGCAGGACTCGACGCAACATTTACGGGGGAGGGGGTCAGGCACTCAGTCCGATGACAATGACAGACGTCGGAGATGGACTCTCAGGCCTGTCCCATTCGTTCGGCTTGGAATTTCGGGTCGCTGAATGAGCATGGGCTGATGCATCGCCTCGATTGGCTCTGGAAGTTCCCGTCACAGGATGCTCCATAGGGAGGGATCGAAAAACTCGTAGCTAATCATCGATGATCGAAATTCATCTCATCGACGCATCTATCGTCTTCGTTCGGGAGATGCAGATCCAAGACTGATCGACAGTCTGAATATAGAACTTTTTTTGAATCAGTCCGATTCTTGTCACGGGCCATCATGACTCGTCGGTCGATTTCCCTGTGGTCGTTGGAGCGCACGCCAAATAGTCGGTTCACGAATTCATTGGTTCCGATTCAAGTTCCGCTTTAAACTTCCATTGCAAATGAACGCCGGACGCGATTGTATCTTCCACTCAAAATAATCCATCCATTGAAAGAACCACTATTTAAGTATTCGGGCGCCTCGGTCGCCGATCGGAAATGTTATGAGGTTCATGGGCAGTGCGGTAACAAGATGACTCAATGCGCCGCGAGGAACGAAAACAGCTGAGGACATATCAAGTTCAGTGCCGCTCATTGAGACGGATAAATGAATGGCGAGCAAATATTTGGATGAACCAACGAGAAATGGAAGACGAACCCAAACGGATCCTCGTGGGAGAATCGTTATGCTCTGGATGAGCCAGGGCTCTGCTTTCCGATTGCATGTCAGTCACCCTTTCATTATTAACTCGCTCCCAATCAGGAGAAAAAATCTTTCGAGATTGTTGACAGGACACTCTGCGTGTTGCAGAAATGATCTTCCGGTCCACAACCACAAAGGAGCAGGGCTTCGCTCGTGACGAATTCAGAGGTTGGCCCCAGCGATATTCTGATGTGTCTAAATGAGATAAGCTGAATCAGCTGAGACGTGCATTTCCGGTTTAACATGAACTTGTAGATTGCTCTCTCTTTGGCCCGCGTTCAGGAGAGAAACTCGAATTCGGGCAGGTGCGAACACGGACAAGTGGGCCAAAGCCAACTGGGCCAAACACCAACTGGGCCGAAAACCTACTGGGCCACGGGACCAACTGGGCCAAAACCAACTGGGCCAAAAACCGGATGGCTGAGAGAATCTCAAACTCAGTAAGATAAGATGCTGCTTGAAGAGACTACATCCCACCCGGAACGCTTTTAAGCAGAGCCTCGTACTGTAACTGTAAGCGATGCTTTACGGGAATCGTATTGAGGGAGACGCTCCTCCTGAGATTTTGGAGTCGTTATTACGCAGGAATCGAGTACAAACAGCTTCAGTTATCTTTGGATTCTATCTATGTAGATTGAAGAGCCGCAGCTGTTTGATTGATTTGGGCGTGAAGTAACTTGATTCTTCCGTGCCTCTTCGCGGTTCCCCGTGCAACCATGTCGGGTCGGTGACGTGCTTAAGAAGCAACCCCTCAAGTAAGCCGTGCCTGAGTGGAGTATCGTTGGAGAACAGCAGACACGACATTCTTCCGATCGAGGTCCTAATGTTTCCTCAAAATTCTCCTATTTTACCCATGTTGGAGCACTCGGCAATCATCCCTGGGCAAACCGATTTTTGGCCCAGTTGGTTTTGGCCCAGTTGGTTCGTTGGCCCACTTAGTTTTGGCCCATTTGGATTTTGGCCCAGCTGGTTTAAGCCCAGTTGTCCTGCACCGCGGGCAGGTGTTCTTCGATGGGCGATGGGGGGAGAGAGGAAAGGGGATGAGGATGTGCTTCTCGATAAGCGTCTCTCGGGGGAAACTCATTCGGGACTCCCGTCGGACGGAAAGGCTGGGGAATACAAGCGATGGTTCTTCCGACGATCGATCGGTTTTTCGATCGAGCAGTTGACTTCATCAGTGGGTGATGGACATCCTACGACCAGACACGGGCTATAGTGATACTTTAAGTTCTTTCTTATTCGTTTCCGTCAAACAATGCGAATCCATTCCTGTTTCGTTCATCGGGAAATCCAGGCAACCGCGGTATCTTGCTAGTGGGATCGTCGCATTCTAGATATCCTGCGCGATCTCCCGGAAGATCTGCGCGCCGATGTATGGAAGGCGTCCTGATCGTTCTGTCTTTTGTTGAATTCACTTCAAATGCGTCTGGCGACGGACATTCTATCCCGGCTGTCGAGCACCTATTGAGCGCGTAAGCCGGCGACGAGCCTCCCGGAGTCCGAGGGGTCAAAGATTTTCTTCTTTATTCTGCATTCGTTTCTGCTGCCAATACAGGCAACAGACCTTGCTCCTGTTCACGGGTTTGTGCAGACACACGCGATGTCTCACAAACCTGTGGGACAAACAGTCGGAAACATTCAGAACAGGGCACCACGTTCACGTACTCTCATCGATATGGTTTCTTCACTGGAGCATTTCCTCAAAAACTGTTTTTTTCCCAGGCTTGCAAGACTTGGAATCACAGCTGTTCACCGCGAGCGATATACCCCTCCAAAAACTCGACTTCTCGTCCAATTTATTGAGGCGGATAACGGATAAGGTTTGTAAGACGGAATTTCTCATTCGAATGCCCCTGCTTTAAGAAGCGGATTTGTATGCTCTGAGACACGGGTGTGCTTCTCACGAAAATGATTTTTACTTCGATTCGAAAACGATGGACCAATACGACCATGAATAGACACCCCTTCTAGGGCGGAGTATTGACTAATCGCAAGATTAACGAAAAATTCACCAGGACGTACATGCCGCTGATAATTTATAAGAGGCGACGATCCGAGCGGAGAGAATTGAAAGCGTCTCTGTTCGCTCTAGGTGTTCGATGGCATCGAAGACACTTTGGAACACTTGGACCTCTCCCACAATCTTCTCGGAGACCAACTGAACCCAGTGTTCGGCTCGAAGGAGTTCAACAAGCTGACTAATTTGAAATATCTCGGCCTGAGAGCCAATCAACTGAAGGCGATCGGCGACAACACTTTCCGAGGAATGAAGGCTTTGAAGGTGAGCACAAGAGAAGTATTCCAGCAGCGCGGACCCCGGCGAGTCGCCAATGAATGAGCAGGAAATCTGAGAATAAGAGCGGGGAACCAAATCTAGAAATGATGATCCAGATGGCTCGAGAATCGCATTCGCTAGTCGTCGCGTCCTTTCATTCCGCGAATATAATTATTTTTCTTTCTGTCGAATCGAATACCATTCATGAATTGAAAGCGTTGGACGTAGCGTTGGTCCGTTTATAGCACCCCGACAAGCGATGTGAACACAGAAATGTGGGTCTGAATAGCGAGCTGAGCAGAATACGTAACATGTCAAAGTTTCACTCCAAGAAGAGCGACCGGCATTGCTGCCCGCGCACCCGCCCGTTCGTCCGCCCGCTATTTTCCACTTTCCTTGAATCCGTGTTTTGGGCGAAGGTTTCGCCTCGGACGTGTCGGGCCGTATTGTGATGACGTTTTTCGGAATTTCGGTGAAGTTCAGCTTCTTAGACTAAAGAAGCGAATTGGCTCACTCTCGATTGCGTAATGTATCTTGCTGGCGCGCTCTCACTGTTTTTCTCGTTTTCTTGTCATGTCGTCATTGTCTCCCTACGCTCTTTGTTTCTTTTTCCAAGTCTCGATCCTTCCCTATGTCGTGGATTCTCTTTCGATGATCTGGCAGGATGGGTTGTTCTGCCTCCTCTGGGCCGCTTCCCGAATCCTGACCTCCCACGATCTCCGGGCACATGTGATTCGGTACGATCTTGCCTGAGGCTCTGGTCGAATGTCATAGACGGGATCCCTATGGCCGCATCCGCTGGAGTCCTCTTTTCGGATCGCATCATCAATACAGAATCCATGGTCGAAATCTGTGGTCGAAATCTGAGGACTCACACGCTTTCGTTGCTAAGCCAATCATACGCGAAAACGGACGTCCACCGGCTAGGCGACGGGAAATCGCTGATCAATCCCTTCGGAGGGGTCACGTCGTGTCTTTCCTAGCAAATCTTTCGTTTTTATTTCCTCCGACCGACGGCGACCGCTACAGGGAAGGTGAAGCTAAATATTTCTCCGATTCTGACTGATGCATGAAAGAAGTCCATGACGCCGCGCCGCCGTCCGCCGCCATCGCCGCCGCTTCGGTGAACTGATCCGAGCGAGCGTCCGAAATTAGCCACCGGGTCACCGAAGGAATCCGTCGACGCTAGAATTTGTTCGAGCAGCGAGCGTTCCTCCTTCTCCCGGCTGGGATACATGAACATTAACGACGCTCTATCAATCCGCCTGTTTCAAACAGTTGAACGCGTATATATGATCAACCTACATTCTCAAACGAGCTAGCACAGCAGTTGGTCGGCTGGTGGGCCGGTCCCTCGGCCGATAGGACTCACCTGCGGACATTGCGACGAGAAGATCGAGGCATTGAGACATAAATCGCGATAATTTTCGTGAAGAAAAAACTCCCAGCCCATGATCGCTGACAAAATCACATCCGACGGATTGTCGATCAGATCGAGCGGCGAGATCCCGTCAAGCTAAGCCCATGATCGGTTCCCGTCGAAAAAACTGAAAGTGAGAGCCGGGAACCGATTGCTGTGGGATCAAGAGCTCTTGAATTACTTATCAGCAGTTCTACATATCGTGGTCTGTCCAAAAACGGCTGCGCTCCCGGATTTCAAAGTCATGGCCGAATATCGTAATCACAAGAAAGTTTTTTAAACCGTCGTGTCGAAAAAATCCTTGCGAGAGTGGATCGTGGGAGGAGTGGTCTGTGGAGCACTCCCCCGAGCTCATGACCTTGCTCTTGATCAGCACACGAGGCTCATGTCGTTTCCGAGTTCGTTTCAAGCTGATTCAAAAGAGTCACTCGCGCTCCAGTCTGTAAGGTTTTCGATCTGTCACAGGGTCCCGGTGACGAGAGCCTGAGAACGTCGAAGTTGAATTCGTCGGGGTCGGATATATTCGCTGGTTTTCAAATGCATTCCTCCGAGTTTTCCCCACGTCCCATACGGGAGGGGCAAGGTAACCTCTCGCGTAAACGCATTTTGACGTCGTGGGTCCTCACAACTCTGCATTTACCGTGAAAACTTTTCCACGGCGCGGCGGAGGGCCTAGCAGGAAAAAACAGTAGCTTTTTTCCGGGCGGGCGAAGGCTCGATTTGACAATCACTCCAGAGTGCATCTTCTTTGCTCCCAGTCGATCTCGCATGAATTGTATTGTATTGAACCTGAGGTAGGTGTTGGACATCAACTGCGAGTCCCGGTGAGGTGTTTCCGAATCGAGGGGTCAAGAATGAACGTCGACTTGCAACTCAGATAGAACGCCTTTCCTCTGGACTCTAAAGTTTTTTGATGAGACTCTCAGGATCTTTCGATGTTTGTCAGTTCCGCATTGATATGTGGAGCGCCGTATCTCATCCGAGTTTGACCCTCCGTGAAGCTTTGCGCACAAAGTTCCGGGTCGTTTTGTTCGGGGGAATCGAAGCAGACTGGCGAGAACGGATTTTGGAAATGTGTGAAATCAGTGAGACGTTTTCGTTTGTCCAACATGCCACGCGGTAGAAGATACACCCGAAATCGCTCTCCGGCGGAATTCTTGACCAGTTTGTGTGATTGATGTTTCCGTCATTCGCGTGAAAATCAGATCGGGGTCAGCCATCACGTCGGCTGCTCACAGCACAGATTGGAAATCGATACGAAAGCCGAGCAACGCAATTTCAGAATGCAAATAAACTCCTTCCATCTTCTTCCGATAGCCGATCTCGATTGTGTTTTTGTGGCATTCTTTTTGTTAGTTGAAAGCAGCTCTTGTAACAATTCCAAAATTCCGCAGTCTTGGGAAACCAGTTGCGTAGCCGTTCGGAGCGTTCGGCTCTAACGAGATACTATCGAGCTGTCGATGATAACAAATCGGACACTGTTGATGAACGAAAAGAGTCAATCAGTCTAATCCGGAATGTTTTTCCTTCCAGAAATTGGATTTGAGTGATAACGAGCTCCAATTGCTGCCGTCGGCTGCTCTGAAATTCCTCGAAGATGCCCGCGAAATAGACCTGAGCGCTAATCGAATCAAGAGCGTCTTCGAATTTCCGCATCTGGAGAACCTTGCAGTGCTCAGTCTAGCGAACAATTCCATCTCATCCGTCGAGGTCGAGGGCTTGTCCCATTTGGAAAGCTTGGAAACCTTGGACTTATCATCCAACTACATCAAAAGCGATCTTCATCTCGCCGGCCTCGGCAGCATTCACACGTTGAACATATCCAATAATTTATTCCAAGAGGTACCTCTGAGCATCAAGAAACTTACGTCTCTTTCGAAACTGGATATTTCGAGAGCTAAAATCCGCAACTTGGGACACAGTCCCTTCGCCCAGCTGACGAAACTCGAATACCTCAATTTGGCCTGGAACGAGATCGTCCAGATTCAGTCGAATACGTTCCAAGGACTCGCCCGTCTCAAGACTCTGATTCTCGATGCGAATATCATCAGGAAGTTCGAAGAGTCCCATGTCACCGATATGGAGCTCCTCGAGGAGCTCTCCCTCAACGACAACCAGCTCTTGTCGTTTCCCACGGAAATTTTCCTCAAACTCAAAAGCCTTACGATGCTACACCTCAACTTCAATCGCATCGCCGCCATTTCTGCGGAATTGCTTCGATACGCCACGAAGCTCCGGTATCTGTCATTGGACCACAACCTTCTAACCGAGATCCCCGAGGGCACTTTCCGTGAGATGTCCAACTTGAGGGTACTGCGACTGCGTGGGAATAATTTGAAGAAATTCACCCCGTCGAGCTATGCCGGTCTCGAGGGATCTCTCAAGCATCTCGACATCGGGGAGAATCAAATCAACTACATGCCGATGCTGAATTTGAGCGCTATCGAAATTCTCGACATCAGCGGTAATCAACTAGTGAACTTGCACTCCAAGATGTTCGCAACCTCTGCGAAGCTTAAGAAGCTCGTTCTCTCGAAGAATCTTTTCAGCAAAATCGACCCGGCATGGCTCGAGAATCTCAACGAGCTTGAGTACTTTGATATAAGCGGTTGCCAAATATCGATAATTTTTGATAACACTTTCGGAAGCTCGTTCAATGCCAAGTACCTTAACTTGGCCAACAACGGTCTCGAAGCGTTCGGAAGAAGTATCAATGTGGAAAACGTGGAAGAGCTCGATCTCAGTGGGAACTACCTCACCGATGCGAAACTCAACGTGAAGAAGCTGCGAAAACTCAATCTCTCTTACAACAGATTGCGAGCTTTCAATATCTCGTCTAACTCCCCCTTCAGCCTGACGAAGATCGATCTCTCCTTCAACCGCCTCCAGGAGCTCCGGGATGACCTTTTCGGAATCCATCTCGCCCTGAGCGACGTGAATCTGAGCAACAACATGCTCACACAGTTATCGGGTGATAGTATGCGTAGTTTCCCCAATGTCAAGAATCTCGATCTGTCCGCCAATCAGCTGCAAGTGATTCAACACAGAACGTTTTCTCCTCTGAGGAGTCTGTCCCATCTCGACCTGTCCATGAACCAGATCAATAGTATCGAGGGCACACCATTCGCGAACTGCTCGTCTCTGTACAGCATCGACCTCAGTCACAACGCGCTCGAAGCTCTCACCGAAGAGTGCTTCAACAATCTTTCGAGGCTGCGTTTGTCGCTGAAAGACAATCAACTGCACA
Organism: Galendromus occidentalis; assembly: GCF_000255335.2. Taxonomy (NCBI): domain Eukaryota; kingdom Metazoa; phylum Arthropoda; class Arachnida; order Mesostigmata; family Phytoseiidae; genus Galendromus; species Galendromus occidentalis. Next base: position 724,996 of record NW_003805439.1, read on the forward strand.
CGATTCCGCAGAATACGTTCTCGAGGAGCAACGTCTTCGCACTGGAAGCGATCGATCTCGCAGAAAATCAATTCTTCGAATTCCCCGAAATATCCTTGAGACGTCAATACTCCGTGATAGATAGAGCGAACTTCTCGATGAACCTTATTCGCAGCATTCCATCGAACGCCGACATTCTCGTCAATGTGAAACACATAGATCTTTCGCACAATCCGCTCACATCGGATGCGCATTACGTTCTTCTCGGGGAACCGAAGTCATTGCGGACCCTACACATAAGCAATGTTTCGCTCCGTGCTATTCCAGACTTAGAAACGCCGTTCCTACGAGAACTCGTCGCGTCCGATAACGAAATCAGTGGTTTGGCGAAATCGACCTTCAAACGGGCGAACGGTCTGATCAAACTCGACCTCGCTGGCAACAGAATCGTTAATTTTTACGGAGTGGATACATCTCTCCCGAGACTCGAACATCTCGATCTGAGCGGCAACCAGCTGTTCGAAATAAATAAGAAAACATTCCTCGGTCTGAGCGAGCTGTCGACGTTGAAGCTTTCCGGTCTGAACAATTTGACTCGACTCGAGTGCCAGTCGTTGAGCTCACAAAAACGACTGAACAACCTCGAGGTTCTCGGATATCCGAAAATCAAGGAGCTCGACTATTCATGCATCGAGATCTCGAACTCGTTGGAAACGCTCATGGTGGAGATCAAAGCACCCTCACTTGGCACCCAGCTCCACAAACTCTACAATCCAAGAATGAAGAAACTCCTCATAGCAGGAGACACTTTGGAGCAGCTCTCGCCGACGTCGTTGGCCGGACTCCGATCCGAGAGACTCGAATTAATCTTTTACAACACAAATATCCGGAACCTGCCGGCGTCGCTCTTCCTACCGCTGCCACTTTCCTCACGTATTCGTCTGTCTGCCGAGTACAGCCAAATCATGCACGTGGACTCTCATCTCATTCAGCTTATCAACGGCAGACCCAATTTCATGGTCACGTCATTCGAAGGAAGCCCTCTACAATGCGATTGCAACTCCACAGATCTTTACCATACCCTAATGACCAAGCCGGAGAAATTCTCCGAAGCCGGAACCCTCCGGTGCTATACCCCGTTGATTCTTCGGGGAATCCCGCTGGTCAACCTCCAGGAGACCCAGCTGCGATGTGATAGTGACTTTGTTACAACCGATATCTCATCGAACGATCTGGGTCGGGGAGAGAGCAACTCACCCGCGGCTTCGTCCGAGGACATTTTCAAGTTGGACGAGAGTTTGCTGAGGAAACCCTACCGACCTTCGCCCACCCTCGTTCAGGACCTGGTCGTACGGAAGACCGTGGTCTTGGATCCGCCTTTCTTGACCAAGGTCGACATGCTCATCATTATTATAATTTCTGCCATTGTAGTCACGGTGACAACCATAGCAATCGGTGTCTGTATATGCAAGTGGTACAATCGCGAGGAGGAGAGCCCTTACCCCCCAACTTGGGGACCGCCGCACATTGCCATGCCCCTGCCCTCGAAATGCACTTGTGTGAGGCCTCCTTCCGCGCCGTGCACCTGCCGGACACCGGGTGCTATGACAATGAGGGGCCGAACCCCTGACCCCTACCAACGCGCCATGTCCAGAGGTCCACCTCCTACGATGATGATGCCCACCCCGATGCATCATAGGAGTACGATGTGGGACGCTCAATCGTGGCGGTAGTTAGATGCCATCTAGGTACGAGAGAAGCATGTAAGTAGAAACTTCAGCCATCGGTTGATCAATCGATAAGTAGGTTGCGAATTGAGCTCATATTGTAAATATTAGGTAAGAATGAAGGTTGTGCTTGTACTCATTGCGGAGCACACGTGTTGCCACAACTCACATGTTCGACGTCAGTTCTAGAATAAATATATTTATTCATCAGACGAGGACAAATCATCGTCATTCGCCGCCCGAGGTTCGAAGAAGTCTGATATGAGCTCTCCTGGAATCCTTACGGAGATCCCAGTCCCCTCGGAGAATCCGCCTGGGAAGTCATTTTAGCTTTCGTGCGGCTTGACTTGCTCAGGAGTCAATCAGCTGCTCGCTCGTCTCGATCTTTCGGCTCAGAGCATGTCTGGGAATCGGCGAGGAAACACACCGAATCAAAGAATTTCTAATTTCAATTTACGAATGAATTAATTCGGCCTGTTGTTTGGCTCGACTCATTACGCTACCGACAGCGAAAGCTCTATCCGGGAGTCTTCGAGGAGCCGCGATCCGTTCACCGATACCCGACCATGGGCATGCGATTTGCGCTTCTCTTCGCGATATCCACCCTACCTTTGAGCTACACGAAACAATCGTTTGTACCAGTTGCTCCTTTCAAGAATGTTTGCGCATTGACACCGGCGCGAATCAACGAATTCCTGACGTGTACACTGACTCGAGCTATTGGCGATAATCGGCTCAACCTCGTCAAAGACTTCGAGATTCAGGTAATGTGTTCGATCCCTCCCCTGGTTGTGCGGTCCGGTTTCCTCGCGACAGCCAAGATGCTGGCTCCATCCGGAGCGAGAACCTCCACGCTCTATCAGTGATTCGGACTCTCTAGATTGCAGCTTTCGGACAATTGACTATGGGTGAAGTGGTCCGAATGATGTGCAGGAGCATGGGCGATGACGGCTTCGCAGCCATGAACAGCTACATGGAATCGCTCGACACGGACCAGGATCGGGCCTACATGAAGGACAGCATAAAACTCTGTGGTGGACCGAATCTCGACATTGAGTAAAAATCCTCCAAATACCCTGGGTGTTTGTTTACCGCGGATGCGCATTCGATTTGATCGATCAACATCGCTCCCATCAGTCCGTCGTCTAAGGAAAGCGCGATGCTTGGGGTTCCTGACCCTTCGGAGTCTCACTGACCTGAGACTCTCTACATCGGACTCGCTGAGTGTTTTATCAATACGAACGATCTCATCATCATCATGGGGTTATCAAACATCAATTCCGATGCTAATAGTTTTTCCTCGGACAGCAATCTCGCTCAAGGGAGTAAGATCATCCCGAGTCCACTGTGAATTATTCCTTTTAATGTGTGAGCCCCCAGCTCAAGTTCGGCTCAGAGCTCTCGCACCAACGATCCTTATTCCCGCTACGGAGCTGTACCAGGAACCGGAGAGAATGGGCTTTTTATTCATTCCACAAAAAATGAATATACATCATTAGGAACGAAGTCACGACGGATTTCTGAGAACGGGTGTGGCAAAGAGGATTAGCTCTCGGTTACGGGTGAAATTCATTCGTCAAATTCCGAAGACGCTCTTAGCGTTGAGCCGACATTGGCAGATTACGGCTTCGAGCGGGATGCCGCGAGCTTTTGCGACTCCCACTGCCGTGTAGATGACATCTCCGGGCATGGTTCCCACCGGCCGACCCCCATCGTGGAGACTCGGGAGTCCATTCTTGAAATACGGTGAGTCCGTCTCAAGCAATATTCGATCGAATGGGATCCGTGCTGCGACCTGCTCGGTGAAATATCAATATTCAGCCTTCGGGGTCATGTCAAGGGCTCCCGATCGGAGGTCTATGTCAAGTGAACTTATGAGCAAGTATGTGTAAGAAAGAGAATATCCGGGGAAATGTTTCAATTTCTCGCGGGGTCACCCACCTTCATAAGATCGGACTGCGTATTGATTAAGGTTGTGAATCCAATATAGCAATTTTTGAAATGGCTGAGCCAGTCGTTTGCTTCGTCCCAAGTTCTGTAAGGTAGGCTAGAAGTCAACCCCCTTCGGAATCCGAGAACTGATTCCGATGAATCCTCGTCGCTTTCAAATTATCCATATAGGTATATCCTAATATGTTATTAAGGGCTGAGGAACCTCACCCTGTGAAGCAGTGTCGGTGTATCTTATGATGTCTGGGGACGAATTTCCGCATGAACATCAGAGTTTCTTCATTATTGTCATGGACACGCGTGTGGATCACCAGGGGGAGACCGTTCTCGATTCCGATCTCGGCTTGACTCCGGAACACTTCTTTCTGTACCTCTAAGCTGACATGGTTCCTGTAGATCGTTGCCGAAGAAAACATTAGGCCACGTTGCCCTCGGGGACGATCTGTCCAGAGACCCGATCGCTTTGAAGACGACGATTGCCTATGCTTTACTTTTTCGAAGTGTCTAGTCCGATTTCTCCTAAAGCGACGATTTTCGTTTTGAATTTGTGCAAACAAGCGCGCAGTGCGTCTTCTGAATATTGGTCTGAGAAATGCGGATGTATCCCGAATGTCATCCAGATCCGCTCGTCCTGAAAAACCTGAGCACGGTCGAAAGCGATTAGACATAATGCGAGAGAGAACCTGCCTGAGCGGGGAAAGAGGATACATCCCTCGTGCTCGAGATAGTAATCAATCAATCAATTCCTCGCACCTCGTTGAGCATCGGTGAGGAACACGTCAAACTATTTGGCTGACAGAAGGCTGCGATTGCACCCTCGTAGCACGACGGGAACCGGGCTGAGAACCTCTGTAAGAAGCTCGATTGTATCGCTCACTCGCCGAACTGTGCGAATTTCGGAATTCGACGAGATAGTGAGATATTCCTCGGAGATTAGGTGGAGCAATACTGACCTTGAAGAAGTCTTTCCAGGAGGACTCATGCGAGTTATGAGTATTCAGAGTGAAGTCTATGTGCGTATGAGTGTCGAGAAGGCCGGTGGTCAATTTCGTGTTGATATCTGAAAAAGGCTCATTCTTGCATAGGGTACAGACTCAATCGAATCTTCTCCTAGCCTATAGGGGAGGCTCTGTATTCACCGATTCCGTGGAGAACTGTCCCCAATTTCCCGGTTGAAACATCAGCCGCTGCGCTGTCCCGAGCATCGATGTCCGTCAACGAATTTTTGACTTTGAGATCTATGTGACTCGCCGCGTGCCGTCGCTCCGAATCGGCAGACTGGAAGCCAGATATAACTGATTCAGACGCGAACGGGATAAAACCATAGAGGTTCGGAAATGAAAAATTAGTGTTCCGATATCCCGTTCCACGGGTCGGCTTGGTAGAGGTCAAGAACAATCGGACAGAGATGAGGAAGAGTCCACGAACCGCGCCATTGAGTGCTTTACGGCTGCTCAAATTCCTTTCCGTACGGAGATCTACAGTGCTTTTGGGTTTCGGGGCTTCTCTCCTCGGCGAATCGCTAGACCCTAGAAGAAATCAGCGAGTATACTCGGATGGAACAACAGTAAGACCTCGGACGTGTTCCGATGGAGTTGTGTGACGAACAGATATCGAGCAGGTTGGCCTGTCGCCCCGGGAGGGAAAAATGGCGAATGGAGAAATTGTATGTATCTAGTAAGTCGGATCATTGTCCGGTCGAACTGGTCTTTCATTTTTCCTCCTTCATGAATCATGATTGTGGAGGAGAAGAACGACTACTTACAAACGACTGCTGTCTTTTGTGGGCGAGGAACTGCGGGCTCCGGAGTTGATTTCGTGGGTTTCGGTCCTAGACGTTCATGAGTTGCAACTTTCCTGGCCTGAGGAGCCTTGTCGTCAACGAATCCTCCGAGTCTCGACTTGACGGAGGTCCCCTCGTTCCTGAATCGCTTCGCGCGCTCTTCGGAATCCTCGAAGGAAAGAAAACGACTCTAAAACTCGGAAGGCCTCTGTCTTGCGTGAGGAGAAATGCGCAGGCTCCCGTATCAGTATAAGTGGGCCTCGCGGACTGGACGATTCGTGCAGGCTGAAGATGAATGACCGGAAAGCACCGGCGATTCCATGGTGCCTGAGTTTTCTGTATTTTTGCGATACCGTCCTCATATCTCATATCAGTCTAAGCCTCGGAGTTTTACCGCGTTTCCGATAGTGGTGACCGGGACTCGGACTGAATATCAGTTCGAGGGACTCAGACCCCGCGGAGACAAACTGTATGCATGTTAGACTAAATGATTTTGCAACGAAGACGAGTTCAATCAGTCGAAAAAAGCCCTTTCTTCGCGCGGCTTGCGAGCCGGAGTGCCCATCGGGGGGAATGGGGACGGGATCCAGTTTCGCTAGCGAAGAGGACACCCCCGACACAATCTCATAATTTGTGCATCAATGTGCTTCACTTCGGGCGGGCCACGTCATTCTTGGCGCGAGACGTGAGACGTATCCGTGGACGACATCGATCACGCATAGTCTGCCGGTATAGGAAATCAGAACCGCGACTGCTCGTCAATACGTTTGTCATGGCTGGTGTAGAAACTCTGATGATGGCCCGAAATTATTGGCAGGCATTAGAACTCCTGCCCTGACTCGTCATCTGAACGGATTTGTCACGTAGATCTTGACAAGGAACGACAGCATAGACATCATGCCGCTTTTGGGAAGAATATGAGTTGCGACGATCGAGAGAGTTTCCGAGGCACCTTTCGAATTGGAGAACTCGCAATACTCACATTGGGCGCTCCTCCGCCTGATATTCGCTTGAGGCTCGTCATTCGTGGTGTTTTGCGTGACAAGCCACTTCTAGCACAGAGACTGGTAAAATCCGCGCGCCTCCAACAGCTGAAAATGGTCTTGCCGGAAAAATATTGTTTTGCCTCTCCGTGCGCACAGCTGACCGCGGCAGCGGCGGCGGAGACAACAACAGTGGCGCGGCGGCGCGCCGAAGAGGAAATAATAGTCTGCTGCCGCAGACTGATAGGGCGCGCTAGCCTCCTCGAAATCGAGAGCTGCCGACCGAAAGAAGACCGTCTAAACGTGCATTGGGCTCCCAATCCCGACCAGTTAGCGAAACAAAATCCTGCGAAGGCAAACGGGGGAGAAAAATGGATGTCCCGCGCGGATTTGGTGCGGGGCAGCATTCCATCCCGGACGAGAGAGACTTATTCGACTCGGAACTGCATCAGAATCTTCTGTTGCCTGCTAGGAGAGATCAGACAGGCCTCGAATGAGTTTCCAAACTCTGATTTAGTCTACGTGAAGAATCGAGATGGGCGATCGAACGTGTATCGCACCCGCGATTATCACGAGGCTCGGACAAGAAGATGCAGATCGGTTCACCGCTTGTTTCAACTCGCGGACACAAATGCCAGAACCGGCTCGTCGCTGAGAGAGGATCAGGAATGCGAACATATTTGTTCCGTACCACTCTCGAGAGACTCGACACCGACCTTCACAACACTCTGCGAACAAATATCTCTCTTTAGCGCCTCGAGGACTCAGAAGAAGCTGTCGGTTGGCCACGATGACCTTTCGGGGAATCGAGAGTTTGTCAGATTCTCCTGCATCCTTCGAAGTCTGGGAGTCCTCCAGAGTCTGAAAGCTTATGTCTCCGAGTTCTTAGAGTGGCTTCCCGGACCATTAGCTTCAACCACCCAAGTCTGGCTGGGTGGGGCGCGGATCCTCCAGCGAATTTTTCCTGTTACCGGGAAACCTGAAACATCCTCTCGGGCAAACCGTTACGGAGCCTTCCGAAAATCTTTCGCATAAGGGTTTCGACGATACGATGCCTCTCCTGCCCCCGACCCTCGACGAGAGAGCCGGAATTCACGCAAAATAAAAGGTAGCGAGTCCGAGGTTCTCTTCTGGGGTCTTGGCGAGCAGGTATCGAGCTTCCTTGCCGATGCTTCCTTATGATCTGATGGCAGGAAAATCTTCTCGGAGTCATGGCAGAGAGTTCGCTCCAGATCAGAGCTCCGGGACGGATCTCGGACGCCCTGCGGTAATTGAAGACGTCGGAGTCTGCGATCGACAATCGGAGATCGGAGCTTCCCCAATCCCTTAGTCGAATCTCGCTCCACACTTGGATGTTTCTTCGATCACGCGCGAGTCGATGAGACATGTATTTGGCTGTCGAGATCCTTCCCGGAGGAGCATGGAGCTCCTGTGCGGCTTCTGAATGCCGTAGAAAACTCATGATCTGATGGAAGCTCACTCAGTCTCATTCCCCGCCAGTACGGTCGCTCTGATCGAGAGGAAATCATGACAATGGCTCCGACCAGTGGGGGAATCGCATCCAGTGAGGGTCCTGCTTCTTTGTGTACTCGGTGCACGGAGCGGTCGGGGATGAATGCTGTGAATTAAGAGCTCCTTCGTGCTATCGATTGAATCAGTTTTTATGGAGGAACGACGGCGCGAAGTGGAAATCGATTCGGCGACGGAGAGAGGAGCCGCTCGAAGACTTGAGAAAATACAGCAGCACGGAACACAATAAAGAAAGACTCGGCCCGTCGATACGCCAGCGACGCACGGGCGAAGCGGGTAGGAAGAAAGCTGTCGGTCGGTCGGTCAGTCAGAGTGCCAGTTCCTGGGTGAGGCCGTGCGGACTCCGCCGCGCCGTGCACTCCATTCCGGAGAACACCGCCACTGACGGGAACGAGGTCTCCATGGAGATTACGGCGCAACAAGTGGCGACTTCAATGCTGTTGCCGCTTCCTCAATGCGGCTTTCACTTTCAATCACGTGGCGGCGCCCGAGCTACGACACGTCAGGCTCAGCTCGGATCTTCGCCGTTTTCCTCTCCCTATCTCTTGTAGGAGCAGCTGTCCACACCTGAGCAGCAGCGGCGGCGGCGGCCGCGGAAATGAGAGATGCGCGCGACTTCGACTAGACTAGCCTCGAGAGGTGGCTCAGTTGTCTCAAGAAATCGAATGGTGCCGACCAAGATGTTTATTTTTCTCAATCCGGGTCGCTGAAATTGGAAAGTGAGGACGAACATCGACCCGTCATCGATGGAGATCCAGTGGCGTTTGACCGAAATTCTGGGAATTAGGGAAAAAGTGAGTACGTAGAGTGCCTAAAAAAGGAATCCATTTGTGTGCCTGAACGGTAACGCTCTCCGGAACGTCGATCGGAAGGACAGTTCATAAGTTGTCCGATACAAGAGATAGAGCACGAAGAAGGAGTCATTCAAGTTACATCGGGAAGTTTTCCCGCTCTGTCCGACTCGCTCTGACCGTCGTTTCTGGGAATTCTTCCTCCGCAATCTAGCCCCAACCTCGCTTCACGTGGGAACTCGTCGACGAACCCCTCGAGATCCGTTTGGAGAACTGCATTCCCCAGGCCAAGTTCGATGCGGTCTCCGAAAGTCCTCTGTGGGAAAGGAGGACGGATACACCGCGAAGTCCGCCCCCCGGAGAGTGTTCCGGAAACGTTTTCAGGACGAATGGTCATCATGAAGCCGGACGTCTTTCGAACGACCACGCGCAATCTCAGCTCTCAACAAGTTACTATTCAGATGATCGATCGCATCGTCGGAGGCGGCTTGTGTATAGGGACGAGGCTGCTGATCACTCTCGTCATGAACGTCCCGGTTCCCGACAAAGTTCTCGAAGCTCCAGCAGCTCGGGGAGATATCATCGACAGCGAGAATATTACACTCCTCGATGCCATAAACACCAGGAGCCTTACAAAATCGCTTCAGAGGACTCGTCGCGGTCCTCCTACCATCGCTACACGGATTCGTACAGATTCAAATCAGCCGAAGCTAAGAACCCTGAGAGCGGTTCATCGGAGAGATACGCTCGTGATTCTCGATCGTCAGCCACGTCGGCCGCTTGCCTTCGTAGGGACTCCCGGTACTCCTCCTCGCTCGCCTGCGGAGATTCCGAGCGCCAAAATTATAGACAATCTCACGACAGCTACCGGAGTCGGATTTACTCTAACGGGCACTACTCGAGGAAATATCAACACGACAACTACAATCGGTCGGGTAGTGATTGCCATTGTGAAGGACCGAATCGATCGCATGAGAAGGACTGCGAGAAAGCGGGAACGTTCGACGCAGACTCAGCCGAAAAAAAACCGAGAAGATCCAAGCATTCGAGTCGAAATACGGTAGGTTCGATTCACTGATCGTGGTCTGCGTATTTTTTTTTCTTTTTTTGAGGAACTCTCCGAATCAGCGATTCAGATCACTTTATTTTTTGTTTCCCAGTCCCTGGAAACCCCGCGGAGTCCCAGTATTCTCTCCGAGACCTCATTCAAAGCGTCTCATTCGAGCGCAAACGACGAGAAATCGTACACTCCCCCTAGAGAGCGGAGCAAAAAAATAACTTTCAGTCCGATGGAGCACGAGGACTCGGGAGAAAGTCGGGAACTCCATGGCGATCGGCGCAATCCAAGCCCCAGTATCCGGACAGGCCACAGAAGTCTTTTCATCAGAGAGCCCGTACAAACTTCGCGCAGCGACGGCAGATGCGAAGTCGAATCACAAGCTACGAGCCCATCACACAAACGAGTGAAGCATTATCCCATGAGCGCAGAAGTCGACTATCATCCGAAGGCTAACGGAACGCTACCGGTGCATAAGCTCTCCCACGTCCCTTGCCGAGGACAGAGTCCTGACCGAGAACCCCCGTTGTACGAAACCATGAATGGCTCTTCCATGCAAATTTTCTGCACCGGTGGAGGCGGCAGGGGCTCTGAAACTCTTCAGAACACGTACACCGATCGGAAGAGATGGTCGCACGACCAAACGATACCCACGAGCCCATCCTCGATAATACCGCGCGGAACGCCGGAACCTTCCAAAATATCCCAAAATGTAGAGACGAGAGACCCGCGCACGGTTTCACGGAAACCCAGCAGCAGAGAAATCGCATCGTCGGGAGCCAGTCTCGAATTTCTTGCCAATGCACAGAACGCTCCATCAGCGTCGACTTCGAAAACAAGCGGCTCGCTTTTCGCGATTTCGCCGCCCTCGGCTTCATTATTCAGGATTCCGAACGCGGTAAACGCGCTTTCCGAACACTCAGCTGAAAATAAAGCGAGCTCGGACGCGGACTGTTCATCTTCGCTCCCACACGTACAGAACCCGCAAGCCACGAGGAGTTCTCACCGGAAGGACCCGAGAAGCATAAAACCGGGCCGGCGGGCTCAACTTCAAGACGGTCAGGCGAATACTCCGCTGGAGAAATGCAGCGAATCGACAGCTGTGGATCCGATGTCGACTTCCCGCACACACGACGACAGAAGGTGGTGAGATTGAATAATTCTTGCCCATTCGATTATTATGAGGCCCGGCGTATTCTAGAAAACTTCGATAGCAGCGGATTTTGAACGAGCCCCGTTGCTGGAAGCATTCGGGTGGAGGCGCGTTCCTCTCAACTATTGAGGGAGCAAGAGTATCTAGGCTCATGACTCCGCACGCGCTGCCAAGCTACACGTGTCGGCTTCTTCACCCCACGCTTTCTGTAGAAATCATAGCGGACTCCGCTTTGTCCGGCTTTAGCTCACAGGTCATGAAGCTTCCCGAAGAGAAGTGAAGACGAAAAAGTTCACGCGAGGCTTGAAATCGAGTGATATGATCAAGGTTCCTCGAAGCACTAAGTCAATAATGTGTTTAAGAGGAGAAGATGGTCTAGCAGCTAAATTCGTCAAAAAGGACGAGACCTCCGAATGCAGCCGCTCTTGGCACGGTGGACTCCACGAATTCCTCGAAGACGGACCTGCGTCGCCAACAACCAGCTGCCCGCGCTCACCATCACCCGAACGAACGGAGGTCGGTGACGTCAGAATGATGAATCGGTGAGCGCAAAATCCCAACTGTCTGGCTAGGAAAGACAAATGATTTCGATTACCCTCGTTGTGATCACGTTCCGCGCTCGGTTCTACCTCGATGGCCAAGCTCTGGGGAGTCGCGGAATTCCGCAAAGAGTTCTGCGAGCTCCTTCTCCACTTAGAATCAAAACGACCCCTTCTCGAGTCTTGAGAGGGAAGCCTCGGATCGATCGTTGTTTCTTGGCCGTAGTCGGCGGTTGTCCGAGCAACAGCGCAAGCTGTCGCTTGACACCCCTGGATACGATCTCCTGTTGCCTACGCACGTATTCGTATCTCCTCTGCGTGATTGTCGTTGTTCCGTGATGGGTTTCGTCGTCGCCGCTGCCGCGGCCGCCGCCATCATCGCCTTTCGCGCCACGATCGATTTGAATTCTATGGAAACGAAGATGGCGGCCTCCGTCAACAGATCTCGTCTCTAAACAAAACACAGAGCCCGTGTGTGTTGTTGTAGATGCTGCCGCCGCAGCTCCTGCCCCAGACTTTGAAGAACGTTGCCGAAATCGTTGTTAATGTCGGAATTCCACGTCGACGGATACCTTAAAATAGCTGTGAGGTTCTTGCAGAACTTCACCTGAGGGATTGGCTGATACCCCCCGCAGTCCCGACCAGGGAGACATGACGTCCAAGCGGACGAGTGTCTTCGACAGACTGGGTGGAACTGGTGGAGGATATGCATTCGAGGTAAGATTAGGAAGAGGAGCTAGACCGTCCGGAACAACCTATTTCGATCCCGCGAGTCTGTCGAAGTTAGTTAGGGCGCCAGTTTCGGTTTCGAGCTTCGAAACCGCGGCGGCTCGGCGAGAGGCCCGGCTTCGAAAGCAATACGAAATCATCCGGAGTTTCTTCTCTCTTCCGATCACAGAGAACTCAAGAAGTCTGCAGAAACTATCTCCATGGTCGTTGTCAATTCGGATCCAAATGTCGGTTCGTTCATCCGCCGAAAACTCACGATGAACGCGATCGCGAACGGAGGCACCACAATACCGGCGGCATTTACAAGAAGCATAAGCGCCAAAGTGATATACCCGACAGTGATGTGAGTTCGGTCGTTGATATCTCCATTTTCACGGTTGAACTCGATACGCAGATCTTCGCGAGGGAAATTCTGGCTGCTGATTCGAAAGACGATGCCCTTTCCACCCCTTATGAATTCGATATTAACGATTGCGAAAAATCAACTTGCAGAGAAAGCAGCGACTCGTCAAGAAGAGCCGGCATCACAGTCCACCTCTGGGCGAAACCGACGTGATGAAGACTCTCAAAGGAAAGAAACGACTGAGGTGAGCGCTTCCGTTCGGAATACATCGGGCTCTATGTCAACCATATCGAGAAGTTCCTTCTTAGCGTTATCACATCGTTTCGCATTTGCTCGGCATTCAAGTTTCCGAGAAATTCAAGCTAAATCGTATCATTCAGATCTCCGGAGGAAGGCTTGGTGTCGGACGATGGTTCAGAACTGGAGGAGGGTCAGACAGTCGACAACGATGATCTCGAAAAGAAACGCATTCAGCTGCAGAAAGAGCTCGAGCTGCTGCAGAGTGTTCCGTCAGATAAGAAGAAAGTGTCATCCTCATCGTCATCAACCACCGATGGGAATTCGTCATCATCGAGTGTTAGCAATTCTCCTCATAGTGACAGTGACGACAGGGAGAACGAAACCGATTCGAGAGAGAAGTCAAAATGGAGGAAACGGAAGGCTTCACCAGCAATCAGTTCTCCCGAAGCCGTAGACCAAGGTGCCAAAGAGAATCACAGACAACACAGAAAAGCAGTGAGTACCTTGAACCACCATCGTCGCGTGTCGTTTTCCTTCGGGTGAAAATGAAATCAGCGAACGTGAAGCGTCTCGCGACAGTGATCTCAGACCGGCTCTCTGTTGAACTTCCAGACATCACCCGGGGGCACTCGGACGGGTCATTCTGCTTCTCCCCCGCTCAATTATACGTCCGGGGGTGTATACAGAACGGCCCGGAGTCATCATCCGGATGAATTCCGAGCTGCAAAAGGTCGACAACCAGAAAAATACAACTCTACCACGCTAGCTTACCGGTGAGTCCTCAGGCGTTTCGATCCGCTGTACAACGACGTACGGGTCGTTTACGGAAAAGATAATTTCTGAAAATTGCATTATTTCCTTTTGCAGTTCACCGTCCCCACGAGGTCACTCGGGTAGGCACAACACGGGTCCACCCGGAGGACATTTCGGACGACGGGCTCAAAATCACGCCTCGGCTTCTTTGCATCTGAGGCCCGTATCCCCTGATATGCCGAAAAAACGGAAAACCAGGGTCAAACGAGCCGCCCGATTGCCGACAAAGTCCCTCAGCGGAAGCGAGAATGACGAGGCCAAGATGAAGGGTGCCGTTGATGGGGCTGAAGACGAGTCGTCGAACGACGAAAGCATATCTAGTGTTCTCGTTGAAGAAGCCCACATGGGTGAGGATGAACAGGAAGACCAGCACTCGACGACAGCCGAGGAGAACGGCGTCAAGAAAGTCAGCGATAACTCCTTGACCCTGACGCCGAAAGCGAATCCCGACGACGAGAATCGCGATGAACTAGACTTGAAGGAATCGTCGTCGCCCTGCACTCAATCACAGGATGGTGATTTAGCGAGCGGTGACGACGACGAGAAACAGTTCTCGGATTGGAGTTCTGAGGAGGACGATCTCCTCGCGAAGGAAGAGGATCGAAAACCCACGAGACAACCCGGAGAAGAGAGTCCGCTTAACGCCGAGAGCTTAGAAAAGAAGTCAGACAAAGATGAGGCCGTGGTTGCGGCCGCGGACGGAGCCCTGGAAGCCAATGGGGTAATTCACGAGGATCACACACACAGCAACATTCTCGAGGAGGCTGAAGCCATCTCGGATGACGATCTTGAGGCTCTCATCGAGGAAGACAATGAGCCGAGTGAGTGACCTCAAGGGAAAACATTTCCGCGGAGAATTTACCGGGGAGTCTCGATTCTTGCGCCAGATGGACATTATTTTCGGAGAAAAAACTTATTGGAAACCCCATTTTTTTCATCCTCAGACAATTCGGAAGACCCATCTCTGGACCATCGCAGGAGGTTCCAGCCCGCTCCAATCTACAATGCGCTGGAAATAGATTGGGAATCTCTGGTGAAAAACTCGTCGGTAACCGAGCTCAATATGGAAGATAGTCAAAATAACTTAACTGGTGAAGCTCAAGCGCGTGAGTTGAGATAGTTATCGCGAGGCTGCAATATGAGAAGAATATTCGACCCGAATCGACGATTTGACGACCTCGATGTACGTCAAGAAACTCACCGGATCGTTTCTCAACAGCTGCCGCGGACGATTGGGATCCATGCAATGTTCTCATACGAATCGGGGTATCTTACGATTTGTGTGGGAGAATTCTTGCCGAGGAGGTCGAGCAAAGGATCCCCGAGAAGCTGCAGAGCACAGTGGCAGGACTGCATGTGGCTCTGTCTCGAGAAGCCGCGGAACTTCGTTCGATATTTGATCAGTGCGGCGGCTCGTACGCGGGGGCTCTGAACTCACACAGGGATCGCCAACTGCGAAACAAACTGGCAGCTGTGAGTATAATATACAACACGAATATAAAAGTTCGGAAAGTTCCACAGATGAGAATGTTCTTCGATATTGATCGCCTAGAGCGATGGGAGGAGGAAGCGATGAAATTATACGATTGGGTTCACGAGAAGGCGGCATCTATGCCAAAGACCAATTGAGTTTGATACATTCGTTGAGACATCAGCCCGAATGAGTCTCGCGGAGGGGATCCATGATTAACTCTCCAATCTATCCCAAAAGTGCAAGAAGATTGCACCTCAGGAGTCAGGGTGGTCAGAACAGAGAATACGCATCAGTAAGCGATGTGTTGTAAGTCCTAAGCAAAAGCTCGAGCCTCCAAGAGGCTGCACCGCGCTTCGCACCGTTGCCGTCTTGACAGCGTTCCGCAAGAGTTCCGGGGTTCCCTCAAGCGTTCACGGATCGACTGAGTTCTCATTTCTCTTCCATAGGTGAAGGAGTCTGTACCGGATCAGAGAGGAGCATTGTTCGAAGAAACAGTGAACATGTATCATCAAATTCTAGAAGAAAAGCTCTAACAACGTAGGTACTCGGTATGTGAGCTCCGTGATGTAGCGCGGGAATCGAACGTGTACAATTCATCATAGGAAGGATAATGTATTTGGTTGCTCGGCACAGTTGATAGGAAGGGGATCGTCAGTGTATATAAAGATTAAAATATAAACGTAACCTGTGGATTCGAAGTGGACCGAACCGTTGTCTTTTCTCCGCAAGGCTCCCTAGGGTGATGATAATTGAGCCATAATTCCATGCAACAATAAATTTCATCAGATAACTATAATCATCGAAACGAGAATGCGCTGGGTTCCGATTTTGAGAAGAATTCACTTTATTCATTCTAGAAGAAATTGACAATAAGTACACTGTAGTTTTCCTATCAACGCGAAACACATGTATACCAATGATGTATTTAAACCTTTACATGACAATCGCGCTTTCCCGTCCCTCCTCGCTTTGACGCGAATCTTCGAACTGAGAGAGCCTCGCTTCGTCTCTAAGAAACCGATCTCGACGTCACCACGCTAGTTTCGTCACTGGTTGAGAATCAAGACCTGAATATCGAGCGGCGTAGCCGCTAGTTAATCGGTCGGAAAGATCATTCGAGAATGTACACCATCCGGAATTTCTACAAAACCCAACAACAATCTTAGCACTGTTCGAGCGGTATCAACAAGTTAATTTCCGTCTGAGGATCCGCCGCTGGCACTTCGCCTACGCTGTGGCTTGATTGCGTGCACAGCGGCTCCTTGCCTCCGAGCTTCGTCTCGTTCATCATCGCATTTGGATACATTGGAAGAATTTAATTTCACAATCATTCAGAGGCTAAGAGTAAAACGGTGATCATCATCATTATTGTTATCATCATCAAGTGGCAAATCGACAGCCGCGGATATCCCATGGAAGATCAGCGTCGAAGTATTCGAAAGACATCTGAATAAGTTAAGAAGTCGAAATTTGAATGAATGAGTCAGTGAGTGAGTGTCAGAACAATGGTTACTGCAATATTTTCGACTCTCACAATTAGGGAAGTTCATCGATGCGAATTAGATATCTCGTGTTCGACAGAGCGGTTCACCGATAGACGAATGGGAGAGAATCGCTTTGAGTCGAGAGGGGTTGAGCTGCTTCGGTTCAGCCACGGATTCCGATTGAAAAGGGGATGGGCATTCATATGAAAATGGTTCGCGATTACTGCCCGTGTTGGATTTAACCAGTGGGATCGTCGTGAGGACAGTATATTCAGTCGTAGCCCGATGAAGACAATTGGCCGTTCGGCTTCCGTTCACAAATTACAGATCAGGTTTTCAGGTACACTGGTCTGACCCTACGATGAATGTTTGTATGTACAGGCCGGTGTTCATCCCGAGTTTGGTATTCAATGCTCGTTCCTCTTCAGTCAGCTTTCTACAACTGAGGTTTATATACAGCGAATGTGTTTGACCGCGTCGGTATTGGGAGGCAAAAGCTTTCTAACAATCATCGGCTCGTCGAACGGAGCACGATTTCGTTGCCGTCTCGACTTCCTGATGACTCAAACATGCATAATTCATTACGTGCTAAATGAATGTACAAAGGAAGCGGGTCCCGATGGCGAAAATTCTACAAAATTGTTGTAAACGGTCGAGAACACTAGGTCCAGGCTGTAAGATGCTCGACACTCGAGGTATCCGAGTTTAAATACTAATAAATAGTGTGGCAATCACAGCAAGGGAAGACCTCCTTCCACAGGCGACCTCTGCACGCGGAGGTCGTGGCAGATCGTGGATGGCCGGTCGCGGATATGGCTGCAGATGCCAGAAACTCAGAGGCTCGCGAAACCTCAGTGTTTGGCTTGTAGAGAAAAAAGGAGGAGGAGGAGTTTTCCCTCGGTACCCATGCCGGAGGGACGAGTTGGGAGAGAGAGGGCTTAGACGTTTGCGGGAGCTCAAGCTTTTTTGATGCTCAGAGGTGAGGGCACGTTGTTCCTCCTCCGCCGGGCGAGGCTCGACGCGTCCACAGGTTCCAAGACAGGACTTTTTTGTGTAGAATTTATTGCCTTAAAGGTCGCATCAACCGCTGCTTTGATCTGTCGCGCATCCTGAAAAGGCGAGGGAATTTTCAGGAGTCGGATCGATCAGAGTCAAGTCTATGATGGTATATTATTGAGCTCTTTCGTCTGCCGCAATTTTTCTCCGATTTTTTTGGGTTTGTAATCATTTCCTCTTATTCGTCAGCATTCGCGAGCATGAAACGAAATACATACCTGACTATGTGTCAATTGCCTGGTGGGCAAAGAGCTCTTCGATAAGATCCAGGGGTGTTGCAGGATGTCAGCAGCCTTGTATCGTTGCTTAGGATCAACGTGAAGCATTCGTTCCACAAGGTTTTTAGCCGGAGGACTAATGTTGGCCCAGTTGCCTTTTTCGAGATCGAATTTACCCTCCCCGATACGGGCCAGGATGTCGTCTGGCGAATCGTTCGAGGAAGCGAACGGAGTATGACCTGCCAGCATTGTGTATAATAGCACGCCCATCGACCAGATGTCGCACGCTTCGTCGTAGCCCTGATTGGAGAGACGACCGTCTTTTTAAGTTATTCACTGACGAGACGCAGAATGATTTAATCAAGGTATGATGGAAAGCGTCGTTTCCATCGATCCGAGGCAACGGGGTAGCTCCCAGACGAGACTCTATACGTGATTTATTTCCTTCTCCTAGGTACGCACCTGTTTCTTTAGGACCTCGGGCGCTACGAAGTTCGCCGTGTAGCACGGCGTCATGAGAAGGCCGTTTTCTGCTCTCATCTGTTTCGCGAAACCGAAATCACAGATACGGAGGCTGTCAGGGGCTCCGGACGAATCAGAATAGATGATGTTCGAGGGCTTGAGGTCTCGGTGAACTACGCCGTTGTCATGCAGAAACTTCACCGATTTCGCAACGACCTCGATCACTGCGCATGCCTCGCGCTCACTGAAATGCTTCTCGTAGAGAATCCGGTCGAGCAGTTCTCCGCCTTTGAGCAATTCCATGACGATGTACACAGAAGCGCTGTCGTGATAGACGTCGTACACGGTCAAGATATTCGGGTGCTGACCGTACCGCAGGAGGATCTCAATCTCTTCTTGGCAGTCCTTCTTATACTTATCCACAATCTGTCGAGACATGAACAAAGTGGCGATGAGTTGGAAATCCATGGATTAGTTGGGCTCGTCCACACGTTCGGACGTCGGAGAGAACGGTCGCGCTTACCTTTACGGCATACTCCTTCCCGGACGATCGATGAACACACCTCCGGCAGACCGAGAAAGCTCCACGGCCTATTTCTTCTTTGATTTCGTAATCCTTGTGTATGGAGTCCTTATAGTTTAGGTTATACCTGAAAGGGACCGTCAGCGATCATTCAGTCCATAAATCTTAGCCAACACGTTTACAATTGTTACGCGCGTGCTAACGCAAACACGCAACTTTCCCGGGGAATCGATAATCTCGACGTGTGTCGGGGTTACAATGGAACGATTTTTTCAGACAGAAAGAATGATCCTTCAATAGCCTTCACAACCGTCATGGGGATTCGAGGCGAATCGAACACCGAGATGCACAGAATAGCCGACCGATTTACATTTTGTGGCTCAGATTCGAATTCTGGACGCCAATGCGTATCTGCGCACATGTGCCGCATACGATACAATTTCGGAGTTGGTGAGAGAATCTCTCATTGAGAGCAGCCTCCGCACACTCGAAAACAGATGCGTCTGATCATCGTCTCGGCTCGAGAGTGCGCGTGTACGGAACTCGTTTTCCTGCTCACCATTTCGAAGGATCGCCATTTGGCTTCACGTCTTCCTGGTCGAGTTGCGCAACGAAGCTAAACCCCTTGAACAATTCGTGTGCATTCGCAGATGGCGGTACGCCAGGCGAATCCTCGGGTGTTTTTGAAGTGAACTCCTGCGAACAATCGTAACAATGAGGCATTTACGTGCCGGATTTCCGTGGAAGAATCCGTGCCGGAGGGTAGATACGACAGGTATCGTGGAATGATACGTTCGTATCAGACTGACAGCTCGTTAGGTTCGATCGGACTTACTTTGTCGAAGTAGACAGTGTTGTCCGATCGGTTGACAGCGGGTATGAACGGTGGGGTAACCTGCCGATTGTATAAGGCTTCCCAGTCGATCGAATGGAAGAATGGATGGGATTTTATGTCTACGATACCATTGGGACCCGAGCCTGGAGGGGGAAGAATCTGCGATGAGCGACATTCCATACACGCTACAGCTAACAGAAGATCTGTCCCGAGCCCTGGCTCCCCGTGTCGGACGGACAGCCTCTCGCAGCTCACGGTCAACTCGCCACATGCACTTATAGAATCTCACATTATATTGAGAATTCCCAGATAGGGCGATAAAGCCGGGTTTAGCCGAGCTCCAAGTTCGTAGAGGAACTTACCCAATCTGTTATCGGGGTTCCGCTTGAAGAGCGCTCGCAGCAAAAGTTGAGCCTCTTGTGATATGAACTGCGGCATGCTGAGCTTAGCCTTCAGAATTTGATACATAGTCTCCTTGCGCGTCTGGGCTTGGAACGGCAGACTTCCTGCAAGGAGAGGGAGGCGATTAGGACGAAAGAGACAATTATGCTTATTCTTATTACCCCTGATTACCCATGATCTCCTCCCTTTCGGGGATCTAATGAGCAGTGGGGCAGAGAATATCCGTACGGACCCTTGTGCTGGATGGTTTCAGGGAGAATCCCGTATGGAGGCAGACATTTTGCTTTTCTTCCCTCGGACTCGACAAGTTACACTCACCGGTGAGCATTTCGTACATCAGAACTCCGTATGACCACCAGTCTGCCGCGGTGGTGTGACCCTTCCGGTTTATGACCTCTGGGGCCATATACTCCACGGTTCCACAAAATGAGTAGGCCTTCTCATCTTGCAGTGCTTCTTTGGACAGACCAAAGTCTGTGAGGCTGATGTGACCGTCGGCATCGAGAAGAATGCTGAAGAAACGAGAAGAAAAAAATTATTGGAACGCTCCAACCCCCAGTAACCTGAACCGATCGCTTTAGGTCGCGGGAATCTAATATTTGGGATCTCGGCTCCGGAGGATCAGACACTTCGGCAGCGAGCTGACGAAGCGCACTACTAAAAATGCATGACATGTGTCCGCTATATTTATTCTAGGAGCGGATTCGAATAGGAGCGAGTCGGAACAATTCAAGCCCGTCAGTCACTCTCGACAGACGCTACGGGAGCACCTCTCTGGACCTTCATCGGAAATCAGGATCAGCGAACA
This sequence comes from Galendromus occidentalis, assembly GCF_000255335.2. Taxonomy (NCBI): domain Eukaryota; kingdom Metazoa; phylum Arthropoda; class Arachnida; order Mesostigmata; family Phytoseiidae; genus Galendromus; species Galendromus occidentalis. The sequence goes on from NW_003805439.1 coordinate 745,875, forward strand.
CGCCCTCGGGCCTGATATGGAATCTACAGCTACTCCCAGCCATTTCCCCTGAATCGATGCGTTCCGTTGCGGCAAGAGGAGAAATTCTCCGACCTCATCTCATGGCAGAAACAATCGCGGCTCTACAATCGCAGCACGATCCGTGAGGGCTCCGAATAGAGAGGCCGGAGCTCATCCTGGACTGCTTGTCCCGTTTCCAAGTCGGTATTTTTCACGTTTCGGCCTCAATGTGGAGTAAGATCCAGATTCAGCGGTGAATTATCTGCTCATTCGAAGACAAAGCGCGAAGCCAACCGTACAATCTTGAGCTCGGGAGGAGGTCGGTGTTTGGATGAGTGCACCCGAGGACAGCTCCAAGACGTTTGCGAAGCTTTCCTGAGTCTGAGAGTTTCAATACCAGTCGTTGAAGCAGCACAGAGGGTTGAAAGCTCTGCTTGCTGTCGATGGTGGCTTCGGAGGCTGCGAAAGTCTTCCGGATATAGCCCGACGTTTCAATAAAGCTCTGTATACGGCGGAGCTCATGCGACATGATTGAGATCCGGCGGTGAAGGGGCTCCGAAGCGGGGAGTCTTGAATCTAGTTGAAGAATTCTCGTGCGGATTCATGCAACGCGTGGGCTTATGTATGTATCGATCGCGATGGCGGCGCTCTACGACTCGACGCGGTAATGCTAACTCGAATGCGGCGCCGGGCTCTTGTCGGGAAACTATTTTTTCGCCCAGAACGTGTTGTATCAGTCGAGGAGGCACGACAGACAGCGACGGGTGCGCAGGAGCATCGCTCTGCTGCTGAATATTTATGCCCTGCCATTGCCGCCGACGGAAGAAGAACCTAGGTCTTTCTCCCTTCACTCCCGAGACCAACCCTACAGTGCGAGCTATTAAGGTCGAGGGACGTGAATTCACCTGCGAAGTTCCGCGACCTCGAGCCCTGTCAGGATTATAACTGCAGATCGCCGGGGAGGGGAAAAGGGGGTGGGGAAGGTCTAGCGCTTCGGTCGGCAGTTGCCAACCTCCACTATTGGCCATTAGCCACTCCCTTATCAATCTACGACGCTCAGAATGACAGGCTCACTTGACGCGAGACTCGGAAGCTTACTCCATCTCGGAATTCTTTCGTTCTCGAGGGAACGTCTCCGTCCTAACAAGTAGCTGCAGACAGCGAAATCCGACTCCGCTCCAGAAAATTCTGAGAGTTCCGTTCGGGAGAATGTTTCAAGGAAGCGAGAAAATGACTTGAGGTCCCCGATGGATTCCCGCTGGATGACGGAAGACAAGGAGAAGGGAAAGCCGAGTACTTGAGCCTCATCAGAGAATCAAATTCGAGGTGTTGCACACCGCCTTGCAACGACACGAGAGCTAGCGTAATCCGCTTGGACAGAGGTCTGAAGTGTGTTTACACTGACACGAAAGGCGACCACGAATAATCACGAGGACAGATAATAATAGACTCACTTTTCGGGTTTGAGATCTCTGTATATGATTCCGAGTGAATGCAAATGGTGCAGGGCAAGTGCCAGTTCGGCGAGGTAGAATTTCACGTCTTGTTCGGTGAACATGACCTCTTTGCTTAGACGAGTAAAGAGGTCCCCACCTGCAAATGCGTAGGATCGTTAGGAATTCCTTTCGGTTTCCGATAAAAGAAGTCCCGCGAGGGACACGGGAGGGACCAGCCTCGCGAGCGATGGTAGCGACCGACACCGTCATATTGGGTTATTCCTCTTCCGCAGAAGCCATTGTTCGCCGGAATCAATAGCACTTTTCCATGGCATTTCTGAGCCATCGATTTTCATCTTCAGCGCGGCGGCGATCGCTGTCCAGCGACTCTTGCATATTTGGACCACGGGAAGATCGCTATCGCCACCACGAGACCCAGGAGCACGGCTTACCTTTTAAGAAATCTAGGATGAGATAGAGTTTTCCTTCCGTCTGGAAAGCGTAATGCAATCGCACGACGAACGGATGTCGTACTTCCGCTAGGATATCTCTCTCCATTTTCGTGCGAACTCGATCGCGAACTGGAAAGAGGAAAAACATTGGAATTTATCCCCGTCTAATGATCCGACACCTGTAGTAAGCGCGACTGTGCCATCTGCACGTCAAAAGGCGGTGAGAGGGCCACCGGGTAGCCGTGGATCCGTAGAGATCCGGTGGGGATTCAAAACTTCCCGAGAGAAGCCGCTCCAAGGTTATTCATTCTTTTTTATGCGACGGGGATGGCGGAGAGGAACGGGCACGAGATGCTGTCAGCCGGCGGCGCATATGGAATTCAAGAAAGCCCGGCGAGGATGAAGGTAAATAACGGTAACGGCATAGGCTTGTTTCACGTGAGCGAGAGTGTTCAGCTGATGGCGTGCAACAGCACCTCTCATGCGAGTTTCCGCAAAGTTTGCGATGCTGAACACGGAAGCCCCTTAGAGGATGAATGTTTCGTTCGACTATGCTCCCGTTTGCCGTGTCCTGCTACCGATTCCTTCTCGCATGCGGGAATCTTTCACAAAGCTGATTCGTTGCGATGAGCGAAGGTATTAATGCACTCGTCTCGCTTTCCGTGCTCCGCGACGAGGAGACTTCTCGAAGTCGTTCGGCTTTCTTCGACCCCACCGCGGTAGGCTTCAAGGATCCGCGGCACGGAGGTCGGGTACACGAGCCGGTGACTCGGCTTTGGCCAGAGGAGTGTGCCCATGCATCAGCCCGGCGAGAACAGGGTACATCCTCGGGGTACAAAGCCGCGAGGTTTGTGTCGACGTTCTTCCTTTATGGTACTGAGTTGATCTGGTCGATTCAATATCTCGCTCGGAACCAGCGTGAATTCAGACGGAAATTTCGGGTCGAGTACGGGAGATTCCGCTCGTCACGAATACCCCACGAGCCGTATCAGTATCTACAGGAGATTGTCGCGCATCGGAACTGATGGCTCTCGAGAACTCTTCCGTATACGGGTGTTGTCCGCCAGCGCTTTCGGGGTGCACCGCAGGGAAACGGAAGCTCGGGCTTCTCTCAGCGTGTTGATGACAGGATTTTGCATAATGGCCACGAGTTGCCGAATCAAACATTTTCGGAGTCATAAAAATTCTCCGCGCTGATCAATATCGCATCGTTAACCTTGAACCTAAGTGGCATTACACAATTTGGGCGAAATTGCAGTCTACATTCGATTCTCGTAACCCTGAACCGGCTTTACTAGCATATTCTAAAGTCTAGTCACAGTCCCGACGTAAAACTCGCATTTCGCGAGTGTCGTTATGTACCCGAGTCTGCGAACCGCTCCTGTCTGGGATCCCGTGCGGCACATCGTCGATTCCCAGGGTGTGGTGCTCGCTCCACTCCGACCGTACTCGGATCTCGGGAACGAGGGCCGGCGATGCTCCAACTCGTATCGCATTAAACGGGAAAAGCTGTTCGGGACCTCCAATATCTACGCATCGACGGAATTGTTTCATTGGAGCCAGCTCTCGTATCGAAGGGTGCCGCGGCCGAGTAATAATGAATCGGGAAGCACTTCTCGGTTCTACATGCTAGGCTCGCAAGGGCGCCTGCCTGCTCGCTTTCAAGTGAGTCAGTTCTCGAGCCTTTTCGCAATGCCTAAATTTATGGCGTCGCTGAGCGCGTCTCGACATCTGTCGCGTCGTTGCTCGAGCCCGAGACTGATAGAGGATATTCGCGCGGAGAGCCGGAGATTCCGGACAGTGGATTAGGCTTGACAATTTTCATTCAGAATCGTATCGCCGACGATTGAAAGGATTAGTCGGCCGCCGCCGTGTAGAGTACTACGTCCGGAGGATCCGCGCATGGACGAGCGCGAGCGAACGCCTCCATTCACAGCGATCTCATTGACTTTTTGGCTGTGGTTAAACCTCTTATCTCCCGTCTGTTTTTCCATCGACGCGACGTGCCAATCTTCCACGATGGAGGATTCTCGCATTCACTGTCTGATTCGTAGTTGAGGATCGCATATCCGACACAGCGGAAGTTTACGCAGCGAATTCGACGAGACGTCCATCGACGTTTTACTACCGCTCGGTATACGATGGGATATAATGATTCTGCCGGCGGACGATTTATCATGAACGGATGAGCACGGAAGGCGAGGAAGAAGAGCTTAGGAGGGAACTTCCGCCCGGATCGATTGATGATCCGCCGTAGGCTTCATCGTGACCTCGTTGCGAGCGCTAGAGTCGCACCTCGGAAAATTATGCGCTCGCTGGCTGGGCTCGCTCCACCAGGCCGGTCTCGTCAACACAGTAATTTGAGCGCTCGTCGACGTCACTTATGGACTTCCTTCTTTTTCCCGAGAAACGCTTCGAGACTCCTTCACCCGTCCTAAAGCGCTCTTTTCCCGATGACGAAGGGCTCTCGGGTTACGCCTCTCCTCAACGCTACAGTGATATAGGAGCAGAAGTTCTGTGCTCTACTAGATCCTTCCGCGATGCGGCTATCCGGCCACCTAATTAGCGGATTGACTCTTGCCAACCGGACGAGTGGGCCGATGGGACGGGCTGTCACCACGGATAAACAAATAACCGTACCAACTATCTCCGCTGCTTCCGTCCGGGGAAACTTACCTTTAAGCGTGGCTTTCTTGAGAACTTTCATCGCATACAGAGTGCCAGAGTCGGGTCCCACGGTCTTCTTGACCAGGAAAACTTTCCCAAACGATCCCTGCCCAAGGACCTTGAGCAGTTTGAATTGTTGAGGATCTGGTTTTGGGTGGCCTTCCTTTGTGACGTTGTTGACTTCGATCTCGAGCAGATTCTCTCCATTGTTGTCCTGATCCCCATGGGGCTCCTGAAAACGAGAAAATTAACCCATGAATCGAAAAGAACACCTCGACCCAGTATGGATGGTGGAATGGAGGAGCGCAACGTTGAACGCATGAACACCGTTGTCGTTTGCAGATTGCATCAAGGATCGGAGGGTCGGAACCTCCTGAATATTCGGCCATGTCCTCTGTCATCCTTTCAATCGGTCTCTGGGCGACACACCCAGCCATTCCCGGAGCAATCCCTGTGGCACACATTGGCGTTGCATTGATCTTTGTTGCGAGGGGGCATTGCCCACCTGCGTTCCGCTGACACTGTCTCCATAGCGCGCAAACATATCTCACAAGAGCAGCGGCGCATCGTCTCCTCGGAGAGCTCCTGGCCAATCGAAAACGAAATAAAAAATCATTTCCGTAGCGTCCGCAGGGTTTTGAAAAGAGCTGCGTGAGCGTACCGGTTTGAACCAGTTGTTTCCGACGTGGTCGAGATCGTTGTCGCCGACTAGAATTGGAACATCGCTCCTTCTCACGAAACTTAAAAGTTTCTTCGTTGACGGAAAGATCATCTTGAATCAATTCGCAAACTCTGTCCAAACCACCTACACACACTTCACAAGAGATCCCTGATCCCTCACATCCGAGTCGCAGCTCAACTCCACACACACACTCTGTTGCGGCGTTTGTCTTTGTCGAGCGCGGGAACTCGATTCCGTCTCCTTCTTGTGCTTCAGTTCCGATTCCGCAAACTGTGCTCCTCTCGAGTGTGAGCTCGAATCCAAGAGCTTGACCGGCTGGAAGCAACGAGCGTCGAGAATCCGCCGACTTTTCGAGCGGACTCTTACCCGATTTCCGATGCTGATAAGGTCGACTAATCTTCGTGCATCGCTCGAAATTTGACTCGCTTCATTCCACATCTAATACCTTTTCTCTCTTGTGTACCCTTACCGCTTGCCGTAAAGTTCCTCGAGGAGCACACAAACAAAGCGCAGGCAGCCACCAGCCCACCCATTAGGAGGTCACGATTGCCCGTCAGACCCATCTCCTATTTGATCTAATCCATATAGCCGGGACTGATGGATACGGGATTCTCTCGTCAAACAAATGAGCCGGCTCACCTCGGGCATCTCGCTTTCCCGGAATACCTGGTGATCAATGAGCCTCCCACGGGGGACCAGAAGAGTCGATACGCTCGATAGCATTAATCTAAGACTACCGAGCGAATAAATTCCGCAGAACGCAAGTTGAGCTCCGACGGGAGCCTTCGAGAATGGGGACTGCATAAATCACCCGGACTTGCTCAATGAATGTTATAATTTCCCCATGTTGGACCTTGCGGTGATTGCTGTGACTTCGTGGAAGAACTTTAAAACTAGAGACCTCGTGATGAGACTCCAGATGTCGAGCTAGCGGAAAATCCGACAGATGTTCGCCGAAACTAGAAGCGGAGAAGGCCGAAGAGAATTCCATTGAAGGACTCGAACATTTTCAGAGATTAACAAGTCTTAAGGAGCACGGTAGCCCAGTGATGTCACGACGTACCTCCGAGTCATCAAAATTTTCTCGCCGGACTACCTCATCGGTGGTCTTGTAGCTTCTCAGGATGACTTCGTTCCGCAAGCGCTCTTTCAGCTGACAGATGAGGAAACTCACTAGATCGAAACAGCCACATCCATTGATCAGGATCATCGTTGCGTCATCCGGCACGGTTTTCCTTCATCCGCGTGTTCGCTGGCCGATAAGGCCTATTCCTCGCTTGTTACTCAGCTCGCTCACAACTCCGGTACAAATCAGAACAACATCGAATCAAACTGCTAATGCGCCGAGCTATCCATGAGCGCGGCGCCAGCGCTTGTTTCGAGACGCACTTGTCACATAGGGGAGAAAACGGTCGACAAACTCTGCGACGAACGCCGAAAGGGGTTATCAGTACACAGCTGCATGTGTTATGCAACTATATGTGTGACGTACGATAAAGCCGTCAAGGGCCGAGAAACACAACAAAGCGTCGGAGAGGGGTCGTACGGAATACACTTCCTCGAGAACATGCTCTGCTCACGCACTGGCGAGTCTCACGTAGCCGCGGGCATAGCCACCTTCAGCACCTTGTTCGTTTACAGATCTGAACTTTGTCTGCTCAACTCTGTCCCGAATAGCGTCGGCACGCATAATAGCGTATGAGACAAGCAAGTAAACTTCGTTTGCGTTTTTGTCAGCCAGAAGGTCATTACGACCGACAACGTGAACTTAATCTTGAGAGACAGGGTGCTGCGGGTATCGAGGTTCCCGAAGGGCGTCGTCGACAGCAGCAGCAGCATCCTGCGTTAGAACGAAAATAGCACAATGATCATAAAATCGCTTACGCAAAGCATTACAATTAATTATTCGCCCTCGTTGAGCAGTCCGCATCGAATGCTCTGCAAATACTCGCGAGAAAATGCGATGGGTTTTCCTGTTCGGGCGATTCTATCGGGTAAAAATCGTCGTATCTATTTCCGTGCGACTGCATCACGGGCGTTTCGTCCTCAGCAGGCACGTATCACCAAGCGAGAATCATTAGCAAGTAAATAAATGTGATATTCTCCGAAAAAAAAACATGGAAAGTCGGTGGAGCCGCCCGGGACTGGAACACGCACAGAAGAGCAGGGAAAAAGAAAATCGATTTTATCGAGGAACGACCTGGTCTCGGAAATCCAACGTGGAGCATATGCCCTTGCGCGCGACGGGTTTGCGTGTCTGTTCGCTCACCATCCACGCAGGCGCGTCCATACGAGTTTTTTTTTGGGGGGGGGGGCAGCCGATTTCTTGAGTCGCATCAAAAAGGACGATTTCTCGATTTTGTCCGGAGATGGTGATTCTCGGGATAAAGCACGAAACCCCGTACAGTAAAAGCTCGTTCTAACGACCCCCATTACAACGAATTTCTCGGTGCAACGAACAAGGAATTTCTCCTCCTTTGGCCAGCTCGCCATAGGGATAGTGTTGAGCGGCATTCGTTACAGCGAAAACTCGGTACAAAGAACCAGTTTCGTCGGTCCCTTCGTGTTCGTAGTAACGAGCTTCTACTGTATTTACAATCATGACCATAAGTGAGGGGAATGCAGGAACTTCAGATTTTAATCCATCACAAAAAGCACAACCATCGAACTATTCGAGTATTAATTTACTTCCCCGAAACTACTTGACAAAACCATTTCAAGCTTTCTCGGATTAGCCGCCATGTAGTCCACAATCTCTTCAACAGTAAGCGGCATTTCTCGATGAATTTTCGACGCCGTCAAGCCATTCAATCTCTCTCCTTTCATCGTACTCCGAAGATCTGTTTTCAGCAATTTGAGTACGCTGAAAGTGCGTCCATCTGACGACAGGTCGACTGAAAATCTTGGGGGGGGGCCATGGCCCCCTGGCCCCCCCCCTACTGGACGCTACTGCATCCACGTAAGGAAGCCTCGGAATCCGGAATTTGAATTCGAGGAATTTCGGAAGATGAACTTCAAAGTGATAATGGCGGCGATTGTCGAATCGAATTCTGGGTGGGAGAGAGATGTCTCGCTTTCCGGATGAGAAAAAATGGCTCCCTCGTGGCCCGTTATCCGACTAGCGGCGTTCTTCGCTTCGAAAATTTAATGGTTATGGAGCGCGGAAAACTGCGCTTTCTTTTTGATAATCTCTGCTGCGTCCCGCGGAAACGCTCCTTCGGCGAGCGGCACTTTCTTCTTCTTGCACTCCATTAACACGGGCAAACAGGGAATGAATTGGCAGTCCGGACTTCGACATTGTCAAATACGGAACTTTCTTGGTTCAGGTCCGGTTCTATGTGGGTACATGGGACGATGGAGAACAAAGACTCATGGCCGCAGAGAAGACCGCCGTAAACGGAGCGGCAACTCCGGGGGAGAGCGATAGAAGAGGAAGATTTCCCGTTCCAGGCTCGGGAGCGACATTCATAATCGGGAAGACTTTTTAAGCATGAACAAATCTATTGCTCATCTGTGGAAGACTGGAAAGCAAGAGGTTTCCCGATCCACTTGCTCGGATGACTAAACATATGGGAAAAAGAGAGATTCCCCGCCATCTAATGTGTATTTATTAATTTGCAGAATTCGCCTCATGATCTGGGATGCAGGTCGCCAGCGCTCGATACGCACCCTTCCATCCGCGAGCTCTCGCGAACGTCCTCGATTTATGGTCTTACGCGGGTTCGAGGTCGCGACCGGTCAAACGTTCTCCGAGTTCCGTAAAATATGTTCATTCAATTGTCGGAGATAGGGTCGTATGATCGTCTCGGCGACTCTCTCGTAATTCGTTCCTCGACTACCACTCTTGGCATGGCGATTAGATTGGTTTGCCTCCCTTGCCCACGAGTGGATTCTCAGAGATTTCCGGGTAAAATAAATGAAGTTCAGACAAGACATTTACGCAATTCACGACTAAGCCCGCCCAGTGGCGTACTTCTCGTTGCCCATTGTCCGTAGGTCTCAGCTCTCTTAATTAGCTCCGAAGAGGAAATGAACGGTCTCCGCAAGGTACGGGCCAATTTGTGAGGACCTTGGCGGGATGAGCACTACGTAACAAAGGAAATGCATGCGACAGCACCGGAATAGGAGAAAGAGGGGATGCATATATCTGCACAAGCTCCGACGGTCCTGCGCGAGGAGGTAAGTAGAAGCTATCGCGCAGGTCTATGTAGATTTCCGAGTGGTATCAGCAGACGAGTCGGCAAAGCTCTATCCGATACTGATCGCAGCGGGAAAGAACGTCATGCAATTGGTATGGATACGATAGCGAGACAGGTGCGTTGCATTTCCTCAGGGAGTGAGTGTTCATCTTCTTTTATCGAACCTCCTTCGCGACACAGTTACGCAGAGAAGCTCGCCATTCGAGCACAAAAAATGCGATTGGAAATGCGCGTAAGGCAAGCGACTTGGTGACCACCGCATAATCATCATGGTCGTTACATTCAGTTGGGAGGCACGCGAGTTTCTCCGTGTGGCGCTGAGAGGAATAATTTGGCATTGGGTACAATTGTCAACAGCGCTAGGTGCGCTGTAAACCACACGAGCCCCGCTCCGACCATTAGGTGATCGATGATCTCTTATAAATTCATACATTGGCGAACGGGGAGTAGACCGGAGCACCGCTCCCGAACAAGCGAGCAAACTTTGAGAACCCCAGCAGTTGTATCCAAATAAGGGAGCGGCAATCGGTGCGGCGAATTATTTTGACGTAGAACTACGTCATTATGGACGCTGTCCAAAAAAATGTGACGGATCCAGTTACGGATGCACGAATGGTTTCGGATTGAGGGTTTCGAAATCGCGGTAGGCTTCTCAGGCGACATCTGGTACGGTAAAACTGTCAGAGAGGCTATTGAACTCCCCGCGACTCCGTGTCCAGAAAACTACCTCTGGAACCTTCGAATCACCTCAGTTATTTAGAATCATTGGACATTGAAACTAAACGTGGTGCGTTATGATGCATTGTGGCACTCAAGGGTGCCGCCGGAGTGCCGGAGCAAACGATCGTGCCACTGAGCTGTCAATCGTGGTACGAAAGCGGCGAAATATCAGGTATTGTATTGGGGTATCAGCACATCGTCTCCCACGCAACTCCGGAGGCGATTCGAATGATCAGCGCACCCGACACATCTACATTTGCATACGCGCCGCCGCCTGGTCACCTCACGACCGAACTGAATCATTTAGATAATGGGAACTATATAGACAGGATCCGGCTCCAGAACCGTCTCGGGTGCTCAAAGCCGGAAAACTGAATCTCAGCCACGCCGAATCCGGACGTAGAATATGATCCGATACAGCCAACGGCTTGCAATATTCGACTTTCCCTTTTCACCGTCGGCTTATACTTTCATCCCTTATTCCCTCATCAGTGAGGACCGAGGAACTTTGGAGGTTTTGAGCAAGGAGCTATGTTCCTCATTCGCTGAATGAGGGCTCGAGACTCTCATCCGAATTTGACACTTACTGCGATAAAATTCATACATCAAATTACGGCTCCGCTCGACTACTCGATCGTTTGGATCGGGACTTCATAAAGATAGAGACATATCGTTGAGGACCCGGGATTCTCATGCAGGATTCTCATGCGGGACCGAACTTCATTGGCTTCATGAGAGTGCGTCCGAACTCCATCCTCCGTGTCGAGACTTGAGATAACAGGAGCATATCGTTGAGGATCCAGGATTTTCATCTGGAATCGAACCTCATCGGCTTCGGAAGAGTGCGGCCAGACTTTATCTTCTGGATCGGGACCTCATCGGTTGAAACTTATCTTTGAGGACCCCAAATCAGAATCCAAAATCGGAATTCATCGCGAAACTATACTTTCAAGCCACACTTCAACTATCTATATCTCGATTTCATAATCATAGACTGAAACAATAAATCTTCCCTCGATTCGCTTCATAGACTTCATCGCGATCTCGCGATAAGTCCCCTCGAGTACGTTGACGTAGTTCTACGCAACCCACAGGTTTGGCTTCAAGCTAAACCTGCACAGAATTTTTTCCCATTGTGTCGTTTGCCATTCCCTCCCTCGCTCTCCGAAACAGAATTCTCCGAAACGGACACGCTGGCACCTACGTCTACAAGGGTCCAGGGTCTTACGGGAACACAGCCTTCGGGGGAGCCACACCCACGCAGATTAACGCGTGGGCGAGCTCGCCTTCCATGACTTCTTGTTGGCGAGAGACTGACTACGGTCTGAGGATCCACGATAAGGACCGTATGAGCGGAGGAATAGGCTCAGATCCTCGAGTGCGGATCGATCATTGCTGACAGTTCGTAGTTCGGGAGGGAGCTCCCTGATGCTATTTTTCCTAGACTTTCCGGATCGGCCCTAATCCCTCTGTTCCTTTCTCGTCAGGAAGTGCGCGGAGGGAGACGTCGAGCGTCAACGGACTCCAATCGCGAACGCGACGAATGCCGGAGGGTCTCTCCTGAGAGCGTAGTCCCAGATGTAGGTACTCCGAAAGTTCTCCGGTTAAGCCGTGTCGGGGTCCCCTGACGTGGAGTATGAACAGGCCACTTGTGGACAAATCAGGAAACGTGAGGAAAATTACCTCGCCGACCGGCTGATCACTGACAGAGCTTGTCAGTGGAATTCAACCTGACGACTCACCGAAGGCTTACTAGCGGGGATGTTTGGTCTAATTAGGCCCTCTTCAGCTTCGATCGCACCCACACGACACTCGGTCAACTCAATCGCCTGAACTGACTGTCAATCACTCTGTTTGTCCATTCATTAATTCGGTGGTTCGCCACCACCGATATCGCAATTTTAAATTCGCTGGCTCGTCGGGGGAATTTCCGCGAGCACACTGAATATTCAGAGATCCTCAACAAGTTGAGCCTCGCGCCGATGCACGCCCGTTGCTGGGTTAGACAGATGGATTGTAGAATTTAATTCTGCCACGGAACTCTGACGAACTTTGTCGCAGAGGAATTCCGCCTTTGGGGTCCCGAACACGTTGGTGATTTTCCGAGCGCGGAGGGAGAATTGAATAATTCGTGAGTCGGCCGCCTGGCCATCCAGCTGATGGGAGAGAAAGGACGGAATCCTTCCGAGAAAAAGACTTTGTTTTTAAAAGGCGTGACGCGCTCGCCACGAATGAAGCAGCAAAACATAGAAAAAAAAAGTCCTAATTATAGAGTTGCCATTTTGACTCGCTCTCGGTTTGTCGGCCGCTCGATGCTGCCACTGAGAGACTTAACCGAATGCAAATAGCTTCGCTTCAGTGATGAATGGTCTTTGCACAAGGACGGTAACAACGACGGCAGCCGCGACGATGACGACCGCGAAAACGATGACTGGAAGCTACAAGTCGAGCGTCCTGTTGGCGCCAGCGTGCCGCTGACAGAGAGATGAAGTCGTTCACGGGAAGCCGTCGTTTCCCCGGTCCGGCAGGTACTATCGAGCGGCTGAATCTCGTCAGATGTCGGAATTTCGTATTATCTTCACAAGGAAGCTAAATCATGTACATACATAGATACATGAATGGTAGGTTGTTGGCACGAACGAAGCTCCGGAATCTACAGTTTCGAGAGTGTGTAGGCTGAGCTCTGAAGCTGGGTTAGATAGATTCGATTATGGGGGCGAAACCAATTTCCGTCGCTCGAGTGGGGAGCTCGCGAGCAGGCTTCCACTGGCTCCTCTGATGCTCAACCACAGTGACTCGGAACAGCGGGACATGTGGACGGATGAATTTAATGGATTTCCATCCTTGAGGGAAGCTACGACATCGGAATGCGGATCGCTAATCAAAATTTAGAAACCCATCACACTGCACTTCTCCCAGGCAATCGCTGAGATCGCAGTCGCTCAGGAGTCGCAGCTGTTCCCGGCAGGCTCCGATTCGATTCAGAGACCTCAAGCCCGGTCGGCGGTGTCTGAGGTTTAGAGCAGAAATCGGCTCTCGAAGGGAAAATTAAGAATGCGTGGGGCTCCCAAGCTAAGCGATAATGAAGCGGAGATTTCCACGGAAATCGACCCCGTTGGCACAGCACCTCCGAGGAACAACTCGATTGCTCCCGCTTCCGCGATCGAGGAGCAGCGGTAATGCGATGCCCGTTGCAGATAAGATTGTTTACGCGTCGGTTAGCACGACGGCCAGGAGTCGATCAGCTGCCAGCCTCGCGGCTCGGCTCGTCTGTCGGCGTTGTCATTTGCACGCTCGACGAGTCCTCGACTTCTAAGGGACGGGGCTATGGCCGCCGTCAGAAACCGACGACTCGACAGAAATGTGACCTTTGGTTCGCCGGACGCGTTTATTCAGGCAGCGGGAGTCCGACTGCTGGTGCTTCCACTTCTAGTCATGGCGAGAGAAAGGATTGCCCGTCCGGTGGTCGCACGACGATTATGCGAGAACCACTGGAGCGAAGCGCACAGGCAGAGACTGCGCACACAAAAGCCCGAGGATCGAGGTCTCACCTCACTGGCCTGCCTGCCGTACGACCATTCATCAATGACAGCCACCGTGATCGGCGCGATAATCGCCCGGTTGCGGCCGCATTCTCGGCCGCGGTATTCGTTCGAATTTTCGCAGGAGCGATATTTGCGAAGAGTCGCATTATTCGCGATTTTTCGGAGAAGAATCTCCCCTTCCCCATCAAAGACATTGATTGATCGATACACCCTAAGTGCTATGTACTATGGAATTCCCTCCAATACGGCGGTGGAAGGTGTGGGAGGTGGAAAATCGAAAAGTGGCAGACGCCCTCAAATGAGGAATGAGGCCCGTGGTCATCCTGCGCGGCGCATTCAGCGATCGGGCGTAGTGTCAGCTCGCCGCTCACGCAGGACTCGTAGAAAACGTTTCCAGATCGAAGGCGATCATCGCTTTGACAGAGGCGACCTATATTCAGCAAACACTCTAAATCGGTCACATTGACAAAGGATTAACGCTGTTGTCGTCCTCCATGTCGCGATGCCCGTGAGCCTTCCCTAATCGGAACGGAGATCGTTCTCACCGGTCGTGTTTTGCTCGAAACTCGTCGAACGGGTTCGATCGAAAGGAGAGCGAACGTCAAAATTCAGTCTACCGGACGTCTGAGCTCTCTACGTGGCCTCTTTCCCGTGCCCGGAAATCGATTGGCGATTCTTGTCTCGAAATCTAAGGGAAGTAGACATCGGCTCCTCGCGCGGAGGTATTGCCTCGCCATGACGTCATCTCCGTGAGAACGAACCCATTCATCGGAGATTGAACGCGCGCGACATTTATGAAATGCTGTTGTAGATATCGACAGCGACGAAGGATGGAGCGGAAGCGTATCAGATACCGCTTACTTTTATTGGCTGTTCGGACCGCTGTTTCGATAACTGCTCCTCGCTGCTGATAAAACTGATAACATGTTTTAGAACAGCTACGATGCTTCGGAGACCGTTACGCACATTGAAACACGTGACCTCGTCCCGAATGCATGCACTCATTGTATACCCGATTCCCCCGATAATTCATTTCAACAACTCAGGACGATTCCACGCTCCTTCCTCCAGCCTCCAGGCGAGAGCAGTGCCCAATTACGAAGCTTCCGCTGATCCCTACGTAGCCCTGGTTCCTCGTATCAGCATTGTGTCCCCCGAGAGCAATCCACATTCCACACTCCAAATGTTACTTGTAGTTCGCTTCGCGAGATCTCGCTTGTCCCGCGTGTTTGGAAATTCCGCGACTAACACAGTTGAGAGTGAGGGAGCGGGTTGACTTGACTGTCTGACGTCTGGCGGGAAGTCTGTCCCTTCGCCCGCCGGCAGACCGACCGCACTCGATCGTGTTTCGTCTGTCGGTGACCGGAGGCATCTCCCACAATGTCGGAACGGCCGGGAATTGACATGTCGCTCGACTTCCGCTCAATGTCAACCTTAGACCTTGCTTCGCCTTGCTAACCGGCCATCAGACCTACCGGCAGGCGGACTGACTGGCCGACTGACTGACTGACTGTCTGACTAACTGAGAGGGTCGGCAGGCAGACTCAGTAAGCCTAGAACTCAATGCTCGTGCGGATGAGGTATATGTACATATTGTCAAGCCGGCGCGCCGCCGCGGCGATTCAACGGAGAGCGCCTGATTGGCTCGAGCGAGCCAAATCTCGTCGGAGGGCAACCCGCCCAGTCGTGTGATGATGCGACACTGACCTATTTGGTGGCGAAGAACTACGAAATACAAGAACAACGCTAAGAGCAAGAAGCCCAGGGGTCGGCTTTCGCCATGGTGTTGTCAACACTAATTGGCTGGTCAGCCACCTATCGGTCCGCTCTCGATGACCAGCCCATCGAGCCCACGCCAGTCCACCTGCTCGCGCGGCTGACTGAGAACATGACTCTCCAGCCGTTGCTACGTCATCGTGTATCTAGAAAGGAGAGCCGAGAATGCACACCAGAAAATTAGGAGTCTGACTGAGAGCACCACTGTGATGGCCGGAAGCGAACATTCCAGAAGCCTTGATGTCAACACATCTATCCTCGTCGTCATTATTCCCGGATCGACACGGCTAGGCTCGAATAAATAATTATGACGAGCATCGTGATATCACCTACACGATTGACTTCGATAACAGCCGTCAGGGCGACATCAACAACAAAGACGACGATGACAATATCGACGACCCACAGCACGCGGTACGAGCTCAGTCAGTGGGCCAGCAGAAGGCTCGAGGCTATTTGTGTTCAATTTGCTCCGGACAAGTAAACAGCGAACAAAAGAGTATTCGCCCCGAACCTGTGCGGCCTCAAGTAGTGTCCCGTGCGCAACCGCAACGTTCTCAGAGCCGCACCGCCGCTGCTCCGGATCCCGGTCGGACAACGGAATACCGAGTGAGTGAGTATTTTCCACTAGAACTCATTCTTATTTTAGCCTTTACCGGGTTCGAGCGCTCCAACCCGCCTCGAGTTCCCTCCCCCTCCCCTCTTCGCCTCTCAGGCTGTCTGGAGCAGGCACTTGTGGAACAAATTGTGCCTTCCTGACTTCACGCGCAGTATGGGTGTTTTTTTGGAGGCCCTCCTAATTCGCTCAATGCTCAGCTCAACAGGACCTGCGCTTGCTCTAGTTGCAGGTCAGAGTGGAGGAAAGATTCTGTCCCGGGATGGGGCCGAGGGGGGTTTCGACAAATCACGACCCGCGCTCCCGAGACCCCCCGGTACCGAAAGGCTCACGCATGCAGCCGTTGCCATTCTGACGCGATAATAATATGCATCTGGATCGACAAAACGTCGGATTATGGTAATCGTAGATTGAATTATCAGGAGGACGATGAATATTCCGAGGCCCGCTGTAAATGATGAGTATAACATATGCTGTGAGACCCGAAGCGGAATCTGCACGATCAGCGACCGTGGGAGCGAGCGCTATGCCCGACGTATTTGGACAGGACGCTCCCTCATCAGCAGAAAGTCTTCAGACACATTCGGAGTTCATCGGGGAATCATCGACGTATCAACGGAGACCGCAGAACGTCGCTACCTCGAGGAACGAAACTCTGCCTGCAATAAGCAGAGCGGAATCATCGCGGTGTCGAGGGCTCAAGGGGCCGGGATACGTAATCAACGACGGGTATTTTCTTAGGAAGGTCTCATCTGCTCTCCCGCATATTGCGGTGCTTCCCGTGATATTCTCCAGCGAGAATCCCCGTCATATCAGCAGCATGACTTCGTCAGGGAATTCCGAGATTCATGCGATCTCCGTCAAGCTCTACGCTTTCGGCGAGCTCGAGAGCTCGACAGAAATGTTTTCACACAACGTTTGGCTCGTATTTAAGAGCGAGACGCGCTTCCGAGCGCCTCCGTTGCCGCGGCATCGAAACAAAACTCCCAGAACGTGATTCTTGCAACAAAGTCTAAGCCAAATCGGACGAACTTGTGGAGCTGGCGAGTGAGCAAATCGCTCAGACGCATGGTCTAGACTCTACAGAGGCCTTTTGTAGTCACTCAGACCATAAAACGTTCAGATCGAACTCGACGTGGGCGGTGGTGGGCGCTCCGCCGTTGGTCGTCGTTTAGTCTCTCAGTGGGGCGATCGGCGGGTTGTTGCAAAACTCGTTCCAGCCCCCCCCGCTCACTTGTCTACTTGTGGGCTCGTTCCTTTTTATACCTGCATGTGAGTCTATATCCGTTGGAGAATTTCCAGGAAATCGATAGAAGGTGACAGATGAT
This sequence comes from Galendromus occidentalis, assembly GCF_000255335.2. Taxonomy (NCBI): domain Eukaryota; kingdom Metazoa; phylum Arthropoda; class Arachnida; order Mesostigmata; family Phytoseiidae; genus Galendromus; species Galendromus occidentalis. The sequence goes on from NW_003805439.1 coordinate 763,296, forward strand.
CCAACGGAGCCCGAGGATATCCCGCGGAACCGCGTGGGCTACACGTTTATTCCTGAACCCAAATATCCAGGAAAATCATCCGAGGACGGGGGGAAGCTCTGAGAGAATCGTCCCGATCCGAGTCGAAACTACGGCGCGAGCTAAAAATTCGAGTCCATTAAGGACCATTTTACGCTTCTCCGAGTTGCTAAAAATGTCTTGCGAGAGATAGTATTCCACCGCCGCGCCGTCCTTAGCGGGCATTGCTCCTCGATGAACGAAAGAGTGAAAAATTCATCCTCAAACAATGAAGATTTTCCCATGGCGGATTCACCACGCCGGCGCCGCATCGCTTCCTCACCGGAACGGTCGTGTAGAGGAAAAACCCTTAAGGGCACAAGGAGTGGAAACAATACCTCGAGATCTCCGACGTCGACGATGGTCTGATTCCCAGAGCTTGAGGATGAAACATCACTTTTCTCCGAAGGGCTCCTACTGGCTTGCTCCTCACCCGTGAGCTTGACCGAGCGTCCTTTGCGTCTCCATTTTTTGAGGTTCTTGAGGGTGGCTATGAAATTCCACTCTTTTCCAGCGTGTCCGGCAACGTGCGCATTATTTGCGTGATCATGATGAGCGCCTGTTTGATTATGAGCGGCTTCGGCGGCAACAGCGCTGCCTTGTTCTTTAGTATTCAGAGACGTTGGCACCGGCATGCCTAGAGGCGTACGCCTCTTGTTACCCAGTTCAGGCATTGCTTGCACCTTATTGTAGAAAACGCCGACACTCATATGAGCTGCTTCAGGATGTCACGTCTACACGTCCTGACACGTATTGTTCTCTTGACACACCGCACACACAAGCACATCAACCACCTCAAGTTATTCCTCGCTGTTTCGGATGACGTTGCTATTTGTTCTTCAACGGAATCGTTCTCACGCGAAGTTCGTTGTCTTCTCCGGCGCTCCAGCGGATGAGGCTTTTCGCTAAACTCTCAACTCGTACGAGACTGGCTCACCATGTAAAGGCGTCCAAAGGAAGAGGATGAGAGAGAACACCGCTCTCGTAGCGATGCGTGACTTTACTACGCCGGAGGAAGGAACTCTCGTGAACTTACGTAGACCACGAGTCTGTCCTACTGGCTAGCGGCCGACACCGTCGGCGCTGCGTCACTCACCGGCGGAGGATTGATACGATCGGCAAACTATGAGCCCCGTGTAAATTTCCAAACCTGGACCGCGTTACCGATCAAGGTAACGAGCGCGAATTCCTCGACTCGACTACCGTAGTCGTCGTCGTCGCCGCCGACGCGACCGTCCGAGATAACTTGTCACTGAATACCAGGCTATCTCTCCCGAAATCGCATGTCGCTCGACGCGCGATTCAGAATCGAAAAGCAGCCCTTCTCGCTCGACCACTCTCTCCGAATTCTCGTTTATGCGGAGAAGTTCTGCGAGATCAACCCGAATTTCCTTCCGGAACTTCCGACGAGAACTTCGGTGCACTCCCGATCGACGAATTCAATCCTTGTCCGTAGGCGGAACTCCGAGGTAAACACTGCCCGTTTCTCGCCGGATGTTATCAAAGCTCTGTTGCATTAAGTCGTGCGGATATCGAGCTAGCTTCGTTGATCTCCCTCCTCGCCACGGGATTGCTTTCGGCGGACGTGGGAACGCGAGGATCGATGACTGCTCCCACAACGGGGACCACCGACACGGCGGAAACCGCAACTACCTCCGCTTCTGGCCGATAGCGTCGGAATAAGCGCAACGTGTGACAGACATAATTAAGGCTTGATTAAATGGCCGTTCGACAGTCACGGATTTTGTGCCACGGACTAGTTCACGGTCGACAATTACCCTCTCAGTATGTATGCCGAATGAGTAGTGAAGGCGTCACGTGACGCCCGTGTCAGGGGATACTGCCTTCAGCGACCGGCGCGACGGCTCCGAGCACGATATCCCATCTTATATTGTCGAGGCTTGCAGCGGAGCACCTTCACATCCATCCAGCCAAGGCTGTCGCTTCATGCGAATTCAGGACGAACCGTCCATTCAGGCGCGGCGTGCGCTGATCTTCCAATGACGAGATTCGCGAAGTCGTCCGAGATTCACAGGATCTCATCATCTTTCCCATCGAGCATGTTGAGAACCCGCCGATTCTATTAAATGACAGAAACGCTGGAGGACCGAGCTCGAAGTCGGAATGTCGACCTCTTCGTTCGATCGGCGTCTTTGAGGACAGCGTCGCGTCGTCTTGCGAGGCCCTCGGGCAACGAGTTCGAACCGCACTCGCTCTCGATATTGAACGCTCTTCGGCGATCGTTGGAAATAAGGCTCTCGGAGTTTATTCTTCCCCTCCGTTTCCTCTCTGGCGTCCCCTTTCAGGTGCCTGTCGGAATGTTCTGGGAGCTCCGTGTCATCGACCTGTAGCTGTGTACGCTCTTTATTGGATCTCGCCTCCCCGAGTATTCCTGATCGCTCCGGTAGAAGGCAGCCTCAATTTCCATGATTCAGGTTGGAACTGAAATTCCGAGTGCTTCCGTTCTTGTCACGTGAATAGGGATGTAGGTCATACGTCAAATTTCCAGCTGAAGTGGAAGGGTTCGCTCACGATGATATCCCTGCGGAATCTCGAGATTAGACCGATTCGCGAGGCAGCCGATATCAGAGCGGCGCCGAGCTCCGTTTCCGGCTGCTGGTGTTCCAAGAATGGGCAATGATAGCACAATCTTTTGGCGTTTTCGCCCTCAATCCCGCATAGGTCTCTCGTCTCTCAGTAGTTCCCACGCCGCGCTGGCCGATCGCTCCGCGATCCGTTCCAAACCTGCGCGGGGACCCCTGATGACTGACGCCGATTAAGGAACCTCTGAATCAAGGAGGCGGATCACTAATGTCTGACCTACCATTTTACTGAAGCGAACTAGCAAAGCTTTGAAGAAACCCATGGTAGCAGCTTTTCCCGGAGGTTCTCCCGCACGCACAACCATGTTCATCACCACCGGAGTCTTGTGACTCACGTCGAATCACTCACGAGCAGGAATCGCTTCTCACGGAAAAACTCAATATCATGACGTCCTTATGAGACACTGGAATCGTCCGGTGTATTTTCCTCTCTTCTGGCTGAGCTTCAAGGCTCAACACAAGCCCAGTTTCGGTCGCCGCGGCCGTCGCATTGACAGCGCCAACTCACCAGCGAGAAGTGGACGGAATCAAAGCAAGTCGTTCACAATTTTCGGCGCCTTGCGGAAGCTCATATGCCCAGAATTCGAATTTGGCACTCGTTGTCGAACAATTCTCAATGAGCTGGGCAAGAAATCGGTGTTTCAATCACTCTGCATAGCACCAGACGGTTGGACTTGTCGTTGCCCGTCTTGCACATATATTTGCTGTGAATACTCTAGAAGACTGAGGTCCGTACGAGAAGAAACTCATCGCAGATGAGGGAGGCGAGGAGGTCTGTATATCAACAGGAGCAAGGACGCGAGAGCCCTCAGTCAGTCACTAAGTGAGAGGATGAGCCAGCCCTGGGTCAGATGCTTGCTTGCTAGGAGAGTCTATTTGCCCGGCGGGCCTGCCGGCCGGGCGACCGCACCGCCAGCCGGCCGTCTATCTGTCGGTCAGTCGGTCGGTCTAGAAGGACTCGGTGACGAACACGCGAGGCAGCGTCGGAAAAGCCCGTCACAACCATAACACATTCTACCTCCCCTGAGAATAACCCTCACAGCGTCTCTTACGCAAGACGAGACTAACTCAGTCAGTCAGCTAAATATGGCTCAAACCCTATGATGAGAAACACTAGCACCAGAAGAGCGTCGATGATCTCAGAGATAGCCGGATCAACAGCTGCGATGATTGCGACCTGCGAGCCGGAGGCTCGGGAAAATGAGGGAACAAATTCATCCGTCATCGACGGCTGTATTTCCCCTCACCTTATTTGCCGTGGTCAGGAATAGCATATCTGCGCACAAACCCACCCGGGATATATATCTGGATCCGTTCTACAGATATACTCGATCATTGCATCTAAACTATCAAATCAGATGATCGGACGAGGCTCTCTCAAAGAGCCAGCTTAGCGAACAAGCGGCTCGATGGCAAAAGAAAAACAAAGTCTACGGGTCAGGTATGCGAAACAGCCGATAAACCCACGTCAGTGCGGAGTATAGAGTTTCTAAGGTTAGCCTTCCGCGTAAATCTAATACAGATGAAAGGGCGGCGGCGGTGAGTCTACCTATGTGCGCCTTCAGCGAGTTAGTCCGTCTGTGAGTCCATTCGTCGTCGGTGAATCGCGAGAAAGTGCTCGATGTGTAAATGCTATGTTTAGACGCGGTACAATATCGGCTATCAGGTTGCGAACTTCTTCTATTCCATTGAAGAAGAATTCAAGAGCGTGGGTACTTGGCAAACGCGGCTCCGATTCTCAGAAAGTATCACAAACACCAAGAGCGACAAAGGATGACTCATATGGAATCTTGTCAAAAATTCGAATGTCGCGGTATTCGTCAGTATTGCTTCACACAACTTCCTCGGAAGGACTTCGGAATCTATTTGTCATCACTCACCGAGGAAATCGTTCTCTGCTAAGTGTTCGACTCCCCAGAAGCCGGGGAAAAGCGAGCGGCCCCGATAGTAACATTAGACGGTCCCCTTGTCTCCGCAGCCGATGCCGAATCAATTAGAAAAAACACCTCAGATGTCTGAAGCAACTCGAACGGTGAGGGGGGGGGCGCTCGATTTCCGGTGCGAATGAGAATGAGATCCTCGTCGACAGAATTCCGAATTATCCGGAGGATTCCGCTCCGGGAGAATCCTCATTCCCCTAAATTAAGAACATTCCGGAATCACCCTCATTGCATGAAAATGCCAGCCCTCATAGAAAAGACTTCGCACGGAAAGTCGGTTTGTCGCACCTAGGTATCACATCGCGGCAGGCGTCGTCTGATCACGGGAGTGTGACGTCGCCGCCGCTGCGGATCCCGTTACCGACGGATGTTGAACGGTCACAGGACGCGCCGAGCATTCGCACTATGCGAGGGCATCTTAATTTCATGAGCCCGCTGATGTTGCATGCTTTGCATTCATAGCTGTACCCTGTACCGGGATCTCCATTGTGTGGAGATGAGGCCAAGCTTTATTGAAATATATTCAATGTGCCGCAGGCAGGCACAGTAGGGTCGGCGCTCATTCCGAGAGTCCCATTTTCATTCAGTGTCCCGGAGCTCGCTACAACTGACAAGCTGTCCGACTGATTCGCCGAGGTTCTCTCACGATCCGGCCTCACGAGCTGCCTTTACGAGCTGCCCTTACGAGCAACCTGTTATCAGGTTATGCAAGCAGCCCTGGAGACGAGTTTCGCGAGCTCTGAAGAGAAAACAAAACTGCCTCTCCATCCGAACTAGTTGGATCGACGAGAGCGTACGATGTCGCAATGTACCGTTTCGCAGCTCGTTCGCCCAATCACCGAATACAATACGCGCACGAGAGTTGCATCGCGTATTCTCCGATGAGCTCGGTTCGTCTGCTGCGCTGATATTCTTGGTATTCCCATCGAATCAATCCCCCTGGCGCGTACCCGATCGGCGGAGCGGGAGTTCTGAGCAGAAACAGGCGAGTAAAGTAAAACTCGCTGGATTCCATACGAGTTGCTCACTGGTGCCCCATGTGTTGCGAACGCCCGAGGGAGGTTAAGGTTCCCGACAGATCTCATATTCCGGATCTCTCGCGTTGATTGGACGGACGCAGCTGATTTTGCATCTGGGAATCCTCCGTGAGACCGATTCCGAAAGCTTCTGATGAGATTTCCGGGGCGAAAGCTCGAGATGAGTTCCGGCATCCCTCAGGATCCTTATTGGATCTCGGCATGCGAGCCGGCAAGCAAGCTTCCCTTGCTAGTCTGGCTCGCCAGTCACATCGACTGGGGAACACTCTCTATGACACGTTCTATCTCGGCTTCCGCCGTTCAAGTTAATATCCTCTGCTCCGTCGCGACCGACCCTGAGGCTTAATGTACAGGATTGAAACCTCGCGGAAACGGTCGGGACGGAATAAGCTGGCGACCTCACCCAAGCGGGCGCATGTCGCAAGATCTGCACCCCGACGGCGAGCATTAAACCATTGCCCGCTCGGAGAGTTGAAACCCGAGCTCGTGAACTCCGCGAATGAGACGCGAATGAAAACTCACCCTTGCCATGCTGGAATCGGCGAATTCCACCGTCATGTCTTCCTGCGGTCCCTGTGAGAGAAAGAAAACATTGAGAAATTCAATTTTTCTGAATCTGATGTCTCAGGACATGGACCTGGACTCGGAATGTGAGAGTAATCACCCTCGGCCCCGTGAGAGAGGATGTTCGAAGTTTGTCGTACTTTCGTCATTAACGAAGCGGGACCGGACATTGGTTAGGTAATCGAGCGGGCTCCATCCTTGATGGAGTCGCTGGAATGAACTCCGCAGCGAGCGATGTTCCACAGACAGTCGATCCCGCATTCTTCATACTTTTCGAGATGCATTCGGATAAATTCGTGCAAACCCCAGATCTCGCGGACCGGGGACTCGCCTACGACAAAGCACCTACGTCGATAATTTCCTCGACCCCCCCCTTCCACCGACTCGTCAAATTATGCGCTCTCCGAGCGAATAACATCTGTAGTGCGAGCAAGCCAATCAGGTTGATTGGAGTGCATCGATACGTAACTTTCGTTTCATCCGGTGAAGGACCTGGCGTGATGAACATTCGAAGCTTAGCATCCGATTGCAGACAGCCTGTCGGATCGAGCCCAATTGATTGGTCTTGCCTGACTTCATCACGTGTCGTTTCCAGGCACGTTTGTCTACGCTGATGATATCTCTTGCGCTTCCAGCATGGGAATTTCCACTCGGAAACCGCGGTCGCGAGGATTTCTCAGCGAAAACGTCGCCTTTGTTCCCAAATGCATTCTCGTCGAGCTGTGGAACCAGCGATGCTGCGGCAGTTCACTCCTCCTATTTCCCCCCTTCGCTCTGCTGCTCTGATGTTCGCGCCTCGTCGGGAGATAAACAACCTCATTGAAGTCGATGGAAGACTCTCCCGCCTGAAGTTCCCGCCGCCGGATCGTACTCTCAGAGAACCGTTATGGTCGCGACCGCTTATGAAATGCTCCAAGCTCGATAAGCGGCCTGTACCTATTGCAGAGGCTCCCCGTCACACTGTTAGGACAGAAGCTGACTCATGTCACCATGCCCAGTGCAGAGGTGCTAACCCGATTGGAGAAGAGCGCCGGCGCTGTCGGTACAGCGCATGTCATGAGAGATAAGGGGGGGACGGATTGCGTCCTGCGGCCAAGTCGGTCGCAAAAACGAAAGTCGCTTCTGAAGCCTATGAATTCAATATGTACGCGGTGGGGAGGATTCTTGGCCTGGCAGGCTTCCCCGTAGAGTTTTGCACAGTTCGGTTTTTTTTTCGACTTGATCCGGAGCGCACTCTTGGGCCCCCTTCATTTCTTTTCTGGCAACATACCCACGTCTCAAAGGCTTCCGTCGGGTCTGTAACACAGGAGGAGAGGATTCCCACCCCCTCGGATTATCATACCCCTCATATCGCGGTCTCGTCTGATTAGAGTACTTCCTTTGCTCGATCACGCAAGGATCCAGCGTGGCGCAGTGTACTCAGTTTGCGGATATAGTCGCGCGACAGGCTCCCTCGGGGGCAAATCAAATCCGGACGAGGGCCGGGATCAGAGCGTCTATCGTGGTGACGCAAGATTTACGAAACCTCCGCGCGAGTCAACCAAGAACTCTCGCAACAATTGACGGCTTCGCGTAACGTCAGATGATACTGTTTGCTTCGCCCCGCCGAGCAAAAGAGATGGCTCTCTGTCTCTGCCATGGCCTCCCACGATCACGATGACGAATGAGTGTGGAATTCACCTATCTTGACGTCTCTCTCGCGTCGAGCCGGAAGCTTACGAAGTTCGCCTTGAAGCCGCAACTCCACCAAAATCATCCATGCGCTCTCCGAGGGCTCTCCAAGAAGTTTAACGGAATCCGCGAACCGTGCTAACAAACGAGCGAGCGGTCGGTCGGTCATGCCGTCATCCAGGCTGCGAAGTCGTTGTAAACTTTAATGACGATGCGAGCAAACAAAAAGTGGACTGCACGACGACGACGCCTAATGCGGAGATTGCGTTCTAGGGATCCCGGGAGAGAGGATCCGGGCCGCGAGAGCGTTAGTTCATTCTCTCATGGTCGTGATTCCGCCTCATCAAAATTTAGAAGCCGCGCTTGTGCCGCCTACACGTCGTTATCGCTGCTAATCGTCCACGTTCTCACATTGACGTATCGAGCCAACACTTCAATCAGACGACCGGTGACAGTCGCTGATCGTGATTGCTGGGTCATGTTGCGCAGATAGCCGCCGAGCAACAGAGCGACTGAACGGACGGGGGCGGTTAGATGTGCGGATCCCTATCGTACAAGGGTCTCGATCGAAAGATTCCTCCCGGAGAGCTCCTAGGTCTTTCACAGCTCCCCCTCGTCATCGATTCTCGAAGAAAATCCCCTACGACTTTTCCCGAGACACATCTGGCCGAAACACTCGCTATTCATGCAACATGTTGCGAATAACATCGGCCCGTGTGTTCGCTATCGATTCGTTGCTATTTTTTTCGTTTCTCTGAAAGGATATCCCCTGAGCCCTCTTCTCGCGGAAAGAGATTCCGGCGCAACTAAAACGTCGCTTTGCTTCAATGGGTCGTGCATTATATCCGGAGAAAAAGAAGAAGGACCGCAAAAGAGGAGAAATCTGTTTGTGCTGCGGGCCGCGTCCGTTGTGGCCCACTTACGGACGAACAACGCAAAACCAACTGCAGACGAGAAGGACTGTCAGAAAATGATCATGCTTGCGGCGGCGGTCGCGATAACCCGTCGCTTCGAGCCATCGGCTTCTCGTACTCACTCGTGGACTCTGAGTGCACTTCGCCGTTTTCGGGATTCGGAGTACGAGACGCGAATCGGAACGACTGGGGCAAAATACGCTAGACGGTATTCGAGTTGCGGGTTCGCGTGCTTCCCATTCATTCACGAGCGGCGAGATGATGTTATTCATCGACTTCGCAGTCCTCGCGGTCACTCAAGAAGATTTTCGAGGAACAAGATTCTGACTGTGGGAGCCGCGACTTCACGAAATTCATGGAGGCGGAAGCAGGGCTGCTTCGAAGCTCCATACTTTCACTCGTAATTTCGATCCGGAAATTTCGGAGACTAATCCATTTGCCGAATTGGCTCCACTTCAGCCACGGGTTCGACGGATATTCTCCATCGGCGCAGAGGGGAATAGAAAGATAAATCAGAAAGTCGAACTGCAGTCATCATTCGTCCTCACGGCGCGGGCCGGTTCTTCGGGAAGCCCGCAAACTGGGACTTTCCCTCTTGTATGCACTTGCCTTTGGCATCCCGCTCGAAGACCAACCTCGGTCGATACACTGGTTGTGAGAAAACGAAGTTCGTTCGCTTTTCCCTCCGTTTGTTACTCACGCATCAACGAAAGCGCTTCGACGGAACGGTAACGAGTCGCAGTGACTGTCTGAACGGACCACCGATCTGAATGAGGACGGTGTTTCTAACGCGAACAAACTCCGAATGGAGAGAACGCGCATTGAGAAACAACTCACCGTACGAATAATGGCGGTACCGATAGGGCCGCCCTCGCTTCCGGTGCTTTTAATTCAATGAAATCCCTGTCCACTAAAAAAAATAGCTCAACTATTGCCCGGCAAGAGCAACAGATCCTTCGTATACAAACAAAACATGTACACATGCCGGCCAGGCGTACGTCATTGAACTTCCTGCGCGACTCTCGAGGAGAAATTCCAAACGAAATACACGGAGCCTCCAAACAGAACGCGTAAACGCTGGTTCCAAAGAGCACAAAAACATCATTATCGTCATCCTGCTGAGCGACTTCGGGCAGCATGCAACTCCGAAGATTTCTCCTCATTTTTCTTTCCGCTTCGCCAGGGAATACCTCAAACACTTGTCGTTAAGGACTGCTCCGTCAGATGGCGTCAACGACGCCGGCTTTCCTACGCAGATTTTCAACGTCATAGCTTTCGCGCTCACTATTTCGTTGGACTCCTTAATCCGCACAGGTGGTAAGGCAACGATCTATCAGAGCCATTCAACAGCCCGCTTGACGCATGGGAATTCTCTCGTTCCGATATCTCACGGTATCCCACGGATCATACGCTACATGTTCGCGCTTCAGCCGTCGACGCATGAATCGCTCGCTCTTTCGTTGGACCGGCCCGTCCGTCTTCCGACTCGTCAGTCACTCAACGAACAAGTGTTACTGATACCGGCGCAATCCTGAACATGGTACGCTCTTCCTTTGAGCCGACGACATCCTTATCTGGCGCATGAATGCCGAGACTTCCGAATTTCTCAGTGAAGGTCCGACTCTGACGACACACCGCTCTAGGCATGACGTCAATCACGTATTTGAATAAAGAGGTAGCTTGATTTCTATTTTTATCGGCCTCACCGGCGAGACCGAATAAATTGCATCCGATGAAGTGGTACGACACTCCAAACTGTCTACTACCACTTTGTCTTTCATTGAAGCTTTACTTCGACCTCATTCATTTCACGGAGAGCTAATCCGTGCTTTCTGGTCTGTCCTCGATTGTTCTGCGGTTTCGTGAACTTGAAAGCCGTGTTGAGCCGTCCCACGTACCCACGTTAAACAGACTATCCGAACCGAAAAATTCCCAAAAACTTCATGACGCGATTCGTCCATGACATGAAATCGCAGACGATTGTGGGTATTTCGCTGGTGACCTCAGATTGCAGCCCCGCTGTTGGACGAAATTTGCGCTGCTTATCGCCGATCCCGGATTTTTTTCGGGATGAAATCCTTCGCCTCCGCTAGCCAACGGGCGCGATTCGATCCTGCGAAGGGCGATAACTCCGAAAGACGGAGTTCTCTCGAAAACACGGTTTCACCCAGTCAGAGGTATTCCGTTTCGGGTGCTCGGCCAAGCCGGGCCAGCAACGACGTAGACTGGATAACACTTCGGCAGATCATGGCTCACCGTTCAGGAAGAGATCCGTTCATCCGACAAACGACACAGCTCGAAGAGGTCACCATCCAAAAGAACTGACTCCTATCCGGAACCAGACTTCTTCGGCGCGCAGAAAACCTCAAACTTCCGCTCGATTTTTTCTCCGTGAGTCTCCAGTTTCAGATAATCATCACGGCTGGATTAAAACGCCCGAGATAGTCCCTCTCCTTCTTCACATGACTCTGAGGTCCACTTCGACACAAAAGGCACTTGATCTGAAGAGAACTCCACGCATGTGTCCGATTCACATTCGACCAAGCAAACGATCGACCCGGTGAGCAGGAGGAAACTGACAGGCTCCGATGCGGCTGTCGCCCGTCGGAATTCCAGAAAATAACTTGAAGCTTCAGTTCCGGAACAGCTCTGAGTCATGAGAAGAAGAAGGAGGCATTGGCGGCGATGTTAACGAAGACGACGACGACGACGATGATGGATGAGGAGAGGAACATGTGGGAGAACACTGCCACCATAGGCACATTGGACCAAAAGCTGGCCCTCTGTCCGGTCACTCGTGCCAAGTTGACTCGAGTAAAGCCAGACTTCCGAGCAATACAGTCAGTCGCTCCGTCGCCCTCTCTCAATTCCTCTGCGCGCACACGTTCCACCACCGGTCGGAATGGGGTGGTAAGAAACGCCGTGCGCTGGCTCGCTTCACGCTGATCGTCCACGAGAGAAGTAACCGCGATTACGGCGACCGCTGGCAGACACACGGGCCAGACACTTTACCGAAAGGAACCGTTCTTTGGGCACCTAGCCGGAGAATCCGATCGACCAGACAGAAAACTGTCTTGTGCCGAGGCGGACCGAATCGACTAGCGATGGGAGATTTTCGCAAGCAGAGGAAGTGACTCGGGACGTAGCTATCACGGATCAAAAGCGGAGCTGAAGTTGGAGTTCACCCACGCACTCAACAGGTCAGGCTCGGAGACCCGATGGATTCTCCGAGTCTAAAGTGAGCTTGGGAGCGATTTCGAGAGATAACATTTGTTGCTCCCAAGAGGGGGGGGGCTATGTACGGACAGACTCAGTGAAGCACCTCACGGAGTTTGTCTCTTTCCTCTTGCCTCGGAGGCGCTCTGCAGTTTCCGAAGCGACGCTTCGGCCTCCGTCTTGGAAAGCTTCATTCGGTCCTTTTTTCGAAAAGTCTCTCCTCGAGAACAAATTGCCTTGGGCATGAACCAGATACCGTCGCGTCGTCGAGAACAGGAACCCTCAGCGCGGTCCTTGATCGCCGGACCCATCTGTGGCTCTCAAATCAAGCCACTGGACTCCGAAGAATTCGTGGGATTCCGGGCGTTGAGTGTCAGCTCGGAATCTGTTTCCTTCTTCCGGACATGTTCCGTCTAGACCGAACGTTCGCACCTTGGTTGGAGCAAGCTCGATCTCCCCTCACTTCTGAAGGGGTCGCTCATCTGTTTCCTTAGCTTCTCTGGACAAGACCATGCCGTCTCGAGAGGATCCGCTGTCCGCTGCGTAGACTCTAACGCGGACCGCTGGGAAACTAATTAGATCTAGTCGCGATCGGTATCGGAGCCGCCCGCACTTCAGGAGCCCTATGTTGAGAGCGAGTACAGCGACGTATTGACAAGTTGCACACACACGACATGTTAGAAGTACAGCAAATTCATCTCTATGCATCACTCACGAACTTTCCGACGAGACCGTACCGCGACGTGATTCTTCCTGCGGAACACTAGCAGCGAACTTTATTTCAATGAGATCAGACGAATCAACTTATCAGTCGAGAGCACAGAGACCATGTGGAGAAAAAAATCAAACCGATATCTGCTTCCAGTTCGGATCGATGAACAAGAAATCCGACATCATGTCGAACCCCTCGCTGACCGTTTCCGGGACGAACGACCCACTCAAGCAGGCTGGTCTACTGTGGCGGCGGCTGCCGCACGGCGAGGGTCGAGTTCCAAGGTCGGCGGAATACCCGCTCCCCGAGCGAGCCGGCAATCGGATCAACTAGCAGTCTGGTGACCACTCGCCTTCGCTCCTCCTGCCTTTGCGGAACCCGCATCAGGAGGTTCCAGAAGCACACCCGCGGCGGATGTACCGGAATGAAGAGAGGATCAGGAGCTCCACCAGAGTCCACAATTTTAATTCTATCTCGAGTATGCACCGTCCTGGAAGCCCTCCACTCCGTGTCTACGCTGGAATAATTATGGCGTGACTGCGTCGCTCTACCGAGGGGGCCGGAGTTCATGGTGCTCACTGAAGTTTCCGAAAGTACTCAATCCCGGAGGTAAGATTTCCGTTTTTCGAGAATGACGTTTCCGACCGCGTGACGCTCTGGCACATAAAATACCTACAACCTTATTCGCGAAGCCCGACTGTATATTGGTACCCCTTTAGTCTCTTCCGATTCTTCTTCAATCGATCCGGCGAATTCTCCCTCGATGGGCAGCAGGTCGTTTCTAAACGTCGCGTCGAGCTGAATATTCGGTTCGGAACCCTCGAGACGCCAACGCGGAACCCAAGATTCAGGCTTTGGCCCGAGGGGGGACACTGCATGCATACCCGGGGCATCTATTCTATGACGTTTTTCCTGTGAGCCGGAAAATCACTCATTAGTTCGTTCTTGTCCCTGATTCTTCCGGCTCCGCTCCTCCCTCTATTCGAGTGGATGGCCGTCTGCCGAGCCCAGAACCGGCGAAATCAAGCCTGATAATTGCGGGGACATGCGCTTTTGACGTCAGCGACGACCCGCTCGACTATACAAACATTGGCACCACTAGGGACTACAAATGTCATAGGGACTACAAACAGCATGATCGGATGTACGAATTCGGCTCAATAAATTATCAGTTGACAATCACCCGGCAGTCGAACTCGCACTTGACGAATAATTTACCCAGACATTGTGCTAAGGGAATTTCCCGGGTTGATCGAATCGCAGAGCTCCGGACCGTAATCAAGAGGTAAGCTTTCCAGCAACTCCCCCAGCGGAAGTATTTTCCGCCGAGGAAGTTCGAACGACCGTCCTCAGTAGTTTCCGAAAGCGCTGGCGGATGGCGCTTATTGAATTCTGATTAGAACCCCGGACAACAACCTAAACACTGCGACCCTCCGCTGCGTCGATAGTTCCGGCAGGTTGTCTCGTTGCTGGCGCGATGGAAAATCACTCGACGACATCGTTTATTCGAGGAGCAAACAGAAAACATCTCGGGAGGGAAAATCCTCGCGATTACAGAAGACGGAAACAGCCCCGAGAAAGGGGGCGAGCCTGCCTCGGCGTTCGAATGGACCGGCGCAAGCCTTGCGAACCTGCGACGTCATCGTGAGCTGTCAGAGCGACCTGTGGAGCGACCGATCAATCAATCGATGAGCGTTCCCCACGCGGAAGGGGCGAGGTGATGCTCTGAAGTCTGAACTGACTAGAAATAATCCATTTCGATGACGTGCCTGTCTCTCTTTCAGAATTATTCGTTCACGAATCATTTCCGATGACGGACGCCTAGCCTACAAAAAAACGCTTTCATTTTTCCACGGTTTCCCATCATCGTATCCGGAAAATCGCCCATGCCAAACACTCGTAGCAGTTGTCGCCTCTCCTCATCTTCGTTCATTTCCATTAGTCTTCCTTGCCGCGCCGGCGATCACGGAGACGCTATTTATAATAGAACGTCATCTAGTTTCTCGAGGTTTCAGCCAGCGGAACGTGACAATCTTTGCCACAATGGCGCCGTGCTTCCCTCTCGCTCGTATAAGTCCCAAATCCGGGGGCAGATAGTACAGCCGGAATGTCTCTCGGACAAACACTGACTGGAAATTCGCGCGGGAGCCCAGAGTCAGCGCGAATCAGCTGCTTCGTAGATCTGGAGGCGTGGAAACGTTACGCTGTGGCGTCTCCTGTGATTCATCGTCTCTCTCTCTTGCCTCACAACAGCCTGGACAGCGAGAAAACCAGAGCGAATCGTTCAGAGCGCAACTCACGCTTGAGGCATCCGGGAAATCCAAGTGGTTGCGTCATCGTAGAGGTAACGAGAAGCACCTCGAGCCCTCCACCGGAAAGATAGAGTGATTGTGATCATCATAGCAAATCCGATCTTCTGGAAAGAGAACCTCCCGACGGCAGAGGCAATTCTTCGGACGTCGATTCAGTCGCCACGCTTCTCAATTCCAAGTGTTCGTGTCTACGAAACGAGGCATCCGCTTCGCATTGAAAAGAAAAGAAAGTTCACTTTTCCGAGTGAGATCGAAATCGCAGAGTAAACAACATCTAACAGCTTGCTCAGTCGACCCCTGGGACTCGGGTCGAAGGAAGCTCGGGAGTAGCACAAGCGGGAGTCAGCATTGAATGCACATTCGCAGAGGAAATTGCGTTCCAGGGGGAACGTGAGACTGCGGAGCTTGCCCTTGTTTCCTCTGCCGCTTGCGTAGCTTTGTTGCAGAAAGCTACGCAGCCGGGCTTAAGCCGCACTCTGACTCGATGCGATGTTGGGGAGCGGATGTCCTCCAGCGATCCGCGGTCTCGAAATGTTTCAAAGCGTCGAGGTTCGCAGCCCCTTGAGCGTATTCCCTAATCCATTCACACGTCAGGCTTTGACCATAAACATTGAAACCGTTTCCAGGCCTCCCCTGGGAGAACGCTCCCCTCCGGGAGGACTCTCAATGAGCCGGCTGGGCTTGCCGAAGTCCCGGAGAGATTCGCAAACTCGAAAGAGCATCATGGAGGCTCACTACGATTATTCTGACCACATGTTCTTGATGACCCATCGCTAATAGCAGGAATGTTTTATTCAGGGCATGACCCGCGTCGTCAGTCTCTCATCTGACTGAGATGATTTGGCGCATGCTCCTGTTGGAGTCGAGCTTGCCTGGTCCGCAACAGCAGTAGCGTCCACTAAGTTGATAAAGTGAATACTTGTGCGGCCCATATTGGGCTGTGCCCAGTCGACAACGTCGACGAGAAGGCGTGGTCCATTCTTGGACCACCGAGTAATCAAGTCTCTCTCTATAACTCTCCAGCGGCTCCTTTTCGGCTCCCTCCTTGACGTCTGGTTCCGTCCAGCCTGGAAAACGAGTCTGGGTTCGCCAACGAGTGATCCACTGTTCTGGGGGACCAGGCCCCGCGTGGACTTCCATTGCACAGGAGCGAGGTCCCTCGCATCGGTCAGCGAGGCCCTCGAGCTCCCGGTTAGAGGGCGGTATCAATCACTCGGTACGCTTTCGTGACTTCGGTCGAAACTTCTAAAAGCCTCGGATCCTGCCCAGCTCGGACGTCCATGTACTACGTCTGGGATGGGATCTCACCGCAAAATCGGTTCGTTCTCTGTACCAGTCACTCCATAAAAAGTGTCCTCTAGAGATCCACAGAGTTGCTACAATTCCGCAGGAGCGTTCAGATCCCACTCGGGGAGCTCGACAGATCATTCGGACAAACTCTGCATTCAAGCATCACATTCGAGCGCGTCGTACACGGCTTCAACGAGGAAACGCCTCCAAAATGGAGGCTCTGCTGCTCTTCGAAATGATCGCTCGAGCGAGGACCCGAGTGCAGACTCCGAGAAGAATACGGTGCTCTACCGACAAAAAAAGTCCCGTATCTACGCGGCAGGTTTGCGCGGCCCGCGCGACTCGAGCTGAGGACACATTGAGCTCGACGCCATATCGAGCCACAGCCAGCACGAGTCCCACAAGACCAACGGGACCAGACGAATGTTGAAAGATCAGCGCATGTTTTCGCGAGGAGAAATCGTGGGCTCGAAACCTCGATTCTCCCCCAAGATGGCAATTAGGCGGATATTCGGACCCCCACGGATCGGGTCGCGTTAAGTGATGGAATGAGAGCTAAGTTTGTTCACTGTGGAGTCTATTTCGGACTCTCATAGATTGCCGACTTTGCAAGGGCGCGGCGGCGTCACCACGGCGACAGTAGGACATACTCTGTAGCTCGGAGACGGACGGAGTTCGCCCTCGTAAACGTCACTAACTCCGCCGACTAGACATTTGCACTCCCGAGAGGGATGAACCTCTAGCGACGATCTACTCCCGTAGCTCCTGTAGCTCGGTGGTGCCGGCGGTGGTGGGAGGGCTCAGAGCTTCCTCTGCATTTTTTGTTCCCAGAGAGCAGTCGAGAAGAGTCCGGTCCAGAATCGCGAAAATGTCTTCAATCAATCTCATTTATTCCCTCGGAGATCTCTGTTTCACACCAACCCTCGACCGATTCTTCGACGTCCCGCTCCGACTTGTTCCTCTCCCTATTGCCATCGTTCCACCAAGTAGGGATCTGATACGGGGGGCGACCGCTGTCTCGTTCCATGAATCAATGCAGGTCGGTGACTCTGCTCCAGAACGATATTTTGAAAAATTTCGGCGAGGTGGAGGCTCCCGGAAGGGTGCAGGAGTTCAAGCCCAATCATGTGGTTAGATGAGGATCATTAAGTAGTAATGGAGCATCCAACTCCAGCGTTTCAACTCACCATGAGCGTGTAATCATACGACGGATAGAAAAGGCCAGACCATGAGCACAAAGCCAAGACCCTTGAAAGAGCGTCTCTGAGCGACATCTCCGTTTCCTGCGGCGGTTATGGCTCCAAAAATGAGCGATTCCAAAGGCCCCGCAGGGAATTCTCGAGAGTAAGTCTAGGGCCTGGGCGGAGGATTCTCGTCACTGACGAAGACAGTCGGGCCGACGTCGCTCGCTCGAGCGGCAAAATGTTTACATAGCACCGTATGGATGTAAAACAACGACGACTTTTCTCGAGACGTTCGCACGACTCATTGTCGGACGGATCAATTGAAAATCCAGACTTCTCGACGATTCGGAACTCCAATCCAAGAACATTCGGAACAGTCTTTCACTGGGAGTCAAACGTAACACAAAGCTTCTTTTCGACAAACCACGCGAGCCACAACCGCCCCATCGGTGCTTTTCACAGCTTCGGTTTGCACGCGGTATCCACAGCACCGATGCCTTACATCAGTGTCGATCAGACACACGCGGGAATATTCCGCGATTTGCGCTTCCGCGGTGGAGGGCATCCGTTCAATTCGGGTGGGTGTGATCTGGTGGGTGGCTTTTGCCCAGCTCAGCCGATTTGATACAGTGCGGGCTACGCTTTCAGTACAAAGGCAATAGCTGGATCGGATGTCAGTGTCGAATCAGAAGAGCTCCGAACAGCCAATCAGAAGCGAAGTTCATAGAGCGAAGGTGACCCAATGCATCCCTCATCACTCATCACATCCCTTCGGTCCTATAATAAGTTCTCATTCATAAAATTACCTCGGAATATTATAGCTCAGACGTGACGGGCCATCAAAGATTTTCATTCCGTTCTCCTCCCGATTTCTATTCTCCCCGTGGATCGGACAATGGCGTATGATAAGAGCCAGAACCAGATGTACAACGGCGAGCTCCCACAAGATTCGGATTAAGTGGTCCGACCTGAAACGTCGCGTCTCAGACTCAGTGGGTACGAATCCTTTCCCGGAGAGATCACTATCCTTTAGATAGTGGCGGCATAATACGTATGCATATTATGTACGGATTAAATCGCATCCGGGGAGCTTATAGAGACGGTACTCAAGAGCCGACTCCGCAGCTCGATGCGCAATCTCTAAATCACATGAGAGGCACGATGGAGCAGCACACGAGCAGACGGTCGAGCTACGCCGAGAAATGCATCCATAATAACCGAGTGGCCACGTGAGAGCGAATCAAAGGAACGTGATCGAGACGTTCGATCAGGCTGATGCTGTTTCATTACCCTCCGACGAATCAGTCTTATGTCGATTTGCAGCGCAAAAATAACACCGTCAGTATTAGTCTTCTCGATGGTTACTCCCGATAGGGACGCGATGAAGCTCCGGCGAAACGACCATACGGAGAGTGCCGAACCCTCTCCGCCGTTCGTTTGCGTAGAACCTCTCAAAGAGCCAACTCGAGTTGGAAGCGGAGTCCCACGACGTTCCTAGGGAGACCTCACGTCCTGGAGACCGCAAGAAAAATAGGGTTTGTCGACTGCGCCGTATTGGCTACTTCCTGTCATCCAGCGTTCCACTCCGCCGTCCGATTCAGGAGACCCCTCTCCCTGTCGGTGGACTAGTCTCCCAACCGTTTACTCCGACAACCGATGCCAGATCCGCTCTGATATCCAGGGTACGAAGGCTTTAACCATGAGCCCCTACCAACAGGGGCAACGATCCATCATCATTCATCATAATCCTAGTGTTTTCTAACTGACGGTCAGATGAGGAATATACCGTAGATATTCTAATAGACGGGCACTCTCCAATCGACGGGCATCTTTCGGTGTATACGAGAAATGGACGGGCAGTCTCCAGTAAACGGGCAGTCTTAAATTGTCGGGGAGTCTCCGATGCGCAAGATACACCCGCCGAGGAAATGGAGGGAAATCCGGCGTTGATGTAGATACGATTCGTATTCGAGAAATGGTCAATTATTATTTCTTTTTTGAATCGCACAATATCGACGGGCAGTCCCAAATAGATTGGCAGTTTCTGATAAACGGGCGGTCTCGGTTAGACGGGCTGTCTCTACTAGACGGCCAGTCTCCAAAAACTGGGCATCTTCTGGGGGATCCAGGAAATAGACGGACAGTCTCTAATGAACGGGCACCCTCAGGTGGAGCGAAAAATAAACGGGCATGCCCATCTTTGAGACTATTTACGGTATTTAGAGTTGCCGCAATGTTTCCAACGGACCCATTATGTCTATACCTTGCCCCTACGGAGCACCTCGTCTAGCACATCAGCGGATTCCCAAGCTATCCAGCTGAACAACGGCTCAGTCAGATGAACACGTTATCGCATAGAAGGGAAGTTATCCCATAGGCCGGGCGGGACTAGATCAATCGGATGTCGGCGAACTCCATCAATGATGGGCGGTCAGGCACGTTTCCCGCCGTTCTCAGAAAGGAGCTCAATGCTCTCGGTAGCGCGAACACTCAGCGACGGCCCCGGTGGATGTGGACAAAGAGAGCTCGCGGCGAGCCGGGATGATATAACGCGAAAACGTATTACGCGCGAGTCTGCGGACCCTCATAGCTGACTTGAAACTCCTTGGAATACGAGGCATGCTCAGATTCTATAAAGGCTCGACGTCATTGGGCTGATGATGGCATGAGAGGCCCATCGATGATCCTACCTATCGAGTATTTCCGCACGAGCGCCGGGGATCGACTGCAAGCGAACCACTGATGAATTTTTGCGCTGCATGCCGCGAGACTCCGAGTCGGCAATCGGGAACTTCTGATGGCACGCGGTCGCAAGCCATAAAGGATCATCGTGTAATATTTCCCTTCGTCGGAGCAATGCCATCGACGGAAAGCCCTCGCAGCTGCATACGAGTTTACTGTGACAAAAACATCGCTGACAGCGTCATCGTAGGTATTTTTAGGCTTCGTGAACTCTTCGCGAGGATGTCAGTGAAGTTTGGTTCATCTATTCTTCGAGCGCTCGCTCTCTAGCTTCGCGCAGAAAGTGTTCCCTGAGCTATTGCCGGCGAATTATATCGGATCTTACGCTGAGCCTGGACCGCGAGTTGGGTCAATCGATTTCCAAAGTCTTTGACGTCGTCTATCCGAGCCGAGACCGTGGGTGAAAATCCGACCCTCTGCTCGGTGGATCACCATTTCGTTCCACTGATACACGTGTTCTCTGACCGTCCGCAATTGAGCTCGTCTGTGGATCGGAACTTGTGAATACGGAGGATACATCTCTCGATCAAAGTTCCGATCAGGAGGTAGCGATAACGAGCGAAACTATACCCGGGAGTGCGCGGAACTCGATGAATAGCAGCCCGACTTTGCTGGAGGGACCCATTTTGGGACGACCTTGACCTCGGAGCGGACACTTTTAATCGAGATCCCTGCGGACAGGGATAGAATCGTCCCTAATAGTAGCTAAGCGAGTGTCACTTCCTCCTGTAGGATGCCTCTCTCGTGGCCGTTAATTGTTTGTTTTTTACTCGCTCTCATGTGTACCCGGTTTGTGTTCACCCTCTGACGACACCGGCCGACTCTCTTCCCATGCCATGACCCTGTCGGTCAGTCCCCCCAATCATGGAGTTAAAGGTCCAAGGAAAACAGACGCGGGGCATCCTAATGGGCGGTTCGCAACTTAACTCTTGATCAATATTCCTGTATTCCAGCTCGAGTCTGCATTCCGAATACACTACCGACTGTTCGCACTATTTCTTCGTGCTGATAACGATCCGTGGTGTGTGATCCCCTTGGTGGCGCCAAAGTTCCGGGGATCAAGCGGCACTTTCATGAAGTTCTTGTCAGGGTGGGAACGTTATACAGCCTTGTGCTCAGTGCACGGCAAGAAGCGATGTCGAACAGCTGAGTCGAGTGGTAAAGTCCTTCCGATTCCGGCTAGATCGAACTTCTGCTCCGCGATTGTTCAGTGAGACACTCGATTAATACCGAAGCACGAACTCGATAACAATTGAGACCAGCATCGGAATCTGTAGCAGATGCTGTCTCCTGCATGGAGGTTCATCGCGTGACTGAGCGAATGCGAATTTTCCGAATGGTTTCTCCGAGGATGGCTCTCAGGGAAGCCGTCAGTCGGCTGGAGATGAGCCTGGGGCTCACACGAGGCTCTTAGGAGACTTTGGAGCCCGGGCCCATCCATCAGGCCTCGAGGGCGCGCTAGACTCGATTGGGGATTTCGTTCCACGAGGAGTCCCCTCGCACTTTTGATGACGGCTAAATTTCCGATCACTTCCAGATATCCAGCAATGTCGTCAGAGGGACCTGAGCTGAACAACGATATAAAGAATCAATTTTCGCAGGATTCAGATTCGCGTGACTCATTACTCATTATTAGTCGATTGATATCTACTTCTGGACCATGGCACGTTTCACGCGCCGAATAATCGTAGGCTACATTGCACTCACGGAACAGCCTGAAATTGTCCAGGAACGATTTGAAGGTGGGGCCTGATGATGCTCTAATTATATCAGATCGAATACATCAACGGTGCCCCTTAGACAAAGAGCTTCTTCTCTTTCGAGTGAAGGATGAAATTAGAATCAAAGGGATGAGATTTCTCCAAGCAGCGCCGCTCAAGCTTTCGCAGTTGAAGTCCGCGAGACGGCTCTCCCAATCGATGCCCGACATTATTTGTTCTCATTCCATCCATCATCGTATCGCTTACAATTAGCTGGGAAGACTAATTCGTCTCCGACACCCACGCGTCAGGCTCTACAGCCCTCAAACAGAGATAGGTCAGTAATACCACGGGCGACGCAGGCGCCTCGGAGAGTGGGCCGAGCAGGGAAGCTGCTTCGAGATCCCGAGTGCTTTGCCGACATTGTCCTAACCGAGTCTGATGATTCGATCTTGCTTGAAATACAATCGTAGCCCCTGCAGCCTTCTGTGCCAGATCTAAGGACAACCACTGAGCATAAAGTCCGAGCCTTGTCCTCAGAACAATGCGGACAGCGGCAGCGAGAACGATCGGAAAAACGTTACGATCCGTAGGACTGGGGAATTCCCGATCATCAGAGGAATCGCTCAGGATTCGTGAAAACTGCTCGAACGAGAGAGACTTGCAGCCGACAATCAACGTCCGCAGCGTACGGGCTTTTTTAACCCCAGAAGAAATTGGGGGAAGAGTTCTACGAGCCCTGGGAAAACATTCAGCTCTCGGAATACGTCAGCAATTGTTTTCGTCGAATGGGTCCCAAGCTGCGGGTATGCAAACAAATACAACATCCAGTCCCACAAAAAGCACTCTTGTCTATTCGGAGGACCTCAAGCAAGACTCTGGAGAGCACTACTCGCAGGACAACACGATGAGGCTTGAGTAGTTTGTTTTGGAGGTATGCCTTCCATCAACTGGTACTTGTGGCTTCGAATTACTTGCAGCTTCCCGTCGTCTCTGCGAGATGTGCTTATCGCAATGGGCAAATAATAAGTACAATGATGTCCTAGCGTTGCCTTTCGACACCATCTCCCTGTCCTCTTCCCCCTCCATCTACCCTCACGCAACAATCGGCTCGTGACTCAAGGCCACGGATCAGTTCTGCCACCTAGTGAACGGAAGGATGATGCTTTCTTGCAATCAAAGCTCGCATGCTCGAGAGGGAAAAAGCTACGTCCCCCAACGACTTGTTGCTGCCGCCGAGCCCTTCCTTCACTCTTTCAAGCTGAAGCGAGAGCTTCTACGTTCCCTGGCCTGAATGCGAGCTACCATAAATCAGGGGTACTATCTCGGCGTGACACACAACGCTTGCGCAATCATCAATTTTTGTTCCACGCTTTCGCAATCATTATTTCAGCGGGAAAATGTTTTTCAAGATCCCGACTCGGCTATCAGCGGAAGCTGTCAGGAGTCTTCTCTTCGAGCTCCACTTTTATGGGAGCATCTCATCACTCAGAGTGACGTACTGTCGCTCTGCGATCAGCCCTCTGAACGGCTGGGAGAAGCAAAGCAATAAGGGAAAACTCTGGAGAATTGATATGAGGGCTCGATGTACTCCTTGAACTATCTTCTCCCGCATTCTCCGCTATTAGGACCATTCCGCCCGTTACCGGGTTCGAAACTTTGACTTCACCTCGGCTGGGACAGATAAATCCGCAGCCGTCGTCGCTTGTTTCATGAGATTGAGGGGCGGCAGCACTTTCCTCAAGTTCTACATCGAGAGTAAACACTCGGAGAAATATATTCGCCTCGCCACGAGTCACTTCTGCCGCTAAGCTCGGGTGCACACAGAAATCGCCTCCATGAAAATTTCTAATACCTCACTTGCGCTCTCGCTACTTGGATTTTCCGGCACGGTCGTATTTTATGCGCGCCGTCGCCTATTGGATGTAAGCTCCTGCTCCACGGATTTACTATTTGGCGGCGGCCTTTGAGACTTTACTCAAGACTACTTCGATAGAGCATGCCGGCGCACGGCGAATTCAGCGGCGATTTTCAACGAGTTCCGAACCACATATCATAGTTTCTAGGTTGTGTTGGGCGCCGCCAATCATGTCTGGCGGTGGTCTGCGCTGCCGCGACCGTCTGTCCGCGGTTCGCCCGACTGGCCGCCTGTTCCACTATCTGTCCGCCATTCGGAGAGTCTTAGGCGAACTTGTGAGCATTCCGAGGCGCAACCATCGCCAACGGTCACATCTGGTTTGAACCTTGAAGCCAGAGCCACAACGGTACCTCAAGCGTTCGCCGGACCATTCACAATCGCCTGACACTAGATCGGTGGAATTTTTCGCCCGAGAAGGCGCACTAGATCTGCGAGTCGCAGCGTTCGGTCGCGGACATCCGGAGAACTCTATGAATGATTTAGATATTGACCTCGGAAAGTTTCTTCTTGCTCCAAATCGATGCGGATAGAAGGGAGTATCAAAGACGTCGACGGCGACCGGGGAGTGAGGGGAATTCCCCGCTCGTTCTCTAGAATCGGTGAGTCCGTGACGCGAGACCCAAGCCGCGTCTTTAGGTGCTCGGACAGCGCAGCGAGCGACCAGCGTAAAAATTGCGGCTCCGGTTCAATTCTGTTTTCCATCCCCTCCGCCTAATTGAGGATCTCCGATACGGGCCGTGCAAACCATCCTTCCAGACGAATTTTTCCAGCAACAAGTGGTGGAATTATGCGGGGAAGATCTGAGGCGGAATATATGCTGCTCGCATATGACGATGATCCGATGTTTCCGAGCACGCGATGTTCACGAGGAAAGGCAGCAGAAAACTATCTCTTAGGAAACAAACACCTACCGGTTCGAGCAGAGGTTTCACGTCGTTGTTGTTGGGTTCGGGGATGTGGCGGGTACGGAGGAAATTAGCGGGACTACGGTGCACGCAGGCCAAGTTTTGGAACGCGAGGATGGGATTCTCCTGGTGTGGCCTCAGGGGATGCACGGTCACCAGGGGGAGCGCGGGCCCTCGTCGATACATGATGTCTGGGGATGGGAACACGACCACGGTATCACTGGTGAGTGCTCACGACGACGAGATCCGACCCTCGCTTCGGCGGTGCAGCTGCATGTGCGTCATTCACCGTGCATCACCGGGCGTTTCCCACACTCATCCCGGGAACCAGGACCCGGATTTGGACGCAGAGGTGCAACTCAACATGCACAGGTCAGGCCTGGGTGCGAATCGAGATGCACAAATCCACGATACGGTGAGACACAACGACGACACGAGCAACGAGCAACAAAAACTTCCACTCCGACGGAATTCTACCCTGAATCGGGGGCACGTAGTCAGGGGCACGGATTAACTAATTGAAGCAAAGCATAGAAATCTCGGACGCAGCCTAGCGCACTCCTGAGAGTGCAGCCGCTTCTGAGCCTCGTCGCGGTGTTGTCAGCCCGGTGGCGGCGCGGCGGCCGCGGCGGAAGACTTCTGCACTCCCATTTACTCTCGCTGCCCGAGCTGTCGCTGCTGCTGCCGCCACTACACTCTGAGTCTCATGGTTTTCCTCCGCTCTCCCTCAGTCTTGAGCTCTCTCCAAGTTTCAGATGGCGTCTAGCGCCGGATCAGAAGAAAACTCGAGAGGAGGAGGTGGCATATAACAAACCAAGAATCCAACCGACCGACTAGCAGAAGAACTATCGGTCGACCCCTGCTCGTTCGGACTTCGGTTGTCTCGTTCTCGATGTTATTGGTTGGTTAAGAGAAGGAAAGGAGCGAGGGGGTGTCTGGTCGGTCTTCTGGGGCACCACCGGATGTTCGAGGCAGGCGTTCATCGACACACCATCGCGCGCGCTCACACAAAAAGAACGGACTTCTGCTCACAGCTAGTCGACGGCGACCACGGCCATATCTAGCTCACTATTAAGTCGGCTTCGGCTAGCTAGGTAGTCGCTTCGATCGAGACCCGGCTAGGATTGGACGGGTGGCGCGGACGCCGAGCGGAGAAACGAATGGACGAGCGACAAGAATGAACAGGTGATAGAGAATCAACATGTTTCGATCTTCTCCTCGGTGGCGGACAATCGCCCGGGGGGACAGAGCCCTCGGAAATGCGACCTTAGCTCAAAATTTTCGTATGAATCTGACACGCACTCTTCCCCTAACGGAGCGTTGCAGAATTCAAAAAAAACATTCGTAAATTCAGGTCCGGACGCCGATCGGACCGCGGTGTGCTCGAAGTCGAGAAGAACCATCCGATCGTTATTCTTGAGCGGGATAATGGAGACACCGAGGTTCCTCGAGGCCGGGACAGGCCCAAGACCCGTTCCACTACTCGTATCGGAGTGGACCGTAAGGTGGACTGCAAAAACGTCGACGAAACAGGAGGATTGAACGGACCACCTAGAACCATTTTCAGCCTACGCAAAGCTCGCGGCGAAAACTATCGATCTCACGTCCGGTCTTTTCCCATTCGTTATCCGCAAGTATGGAGCACTCGGCCGATGTCCATATCGATTCGAAACCTCTCTGATGGACTCATTGGTCTCGAGAGACATTTCGAAAGAAAACGAGGAACCCACGAATGACTCCCGTTCGTTCTGACGGCGCCGGCGGAAAGGTCTCCTCCGACACTAAGCGGGCTCCGCTCAGCCGGACCAAGAGACCGAGGGAAATTCTCTTGGTATCCGATCGATGCCCCGTGTAGACGGAAGTCATGAACCCTTCGAGAAGAGGATATTCGGGGAACATCCATGGCGGATTCGGGGGAGAATGAGACGTCTCCTGAATTCAGAGAGCGGCTGCGGAGGCTCGCCCTGGACCGCTTGCCTCCATCGGCATCACCTGAGACGGAGGGCAGAATTTCAGTGGAGCAATCGGACTTCAATCGAATTTGAGGGTATCAGCGAGTGCCCGCGGCATCAATCGCTCCTGACACCGTCTCCATGCCCGTGCTGAGCGAAGATTTCCGCATCGTTCATGTAAATCATGTGCTTACGATGGGTGAATGGGAAGAGTGGCCTGAGCAAATGAAGAGCAGGCGGGGCGGATAACGGTGAGAGAAAAACTTCGAACTGGAATTGAAAAAACGCCCAAGCCTCATTGAGGCCTCAATTTGGCGGAAACGGAAACACTCCCCATGTAGAGCCGTCCTGCCAGACGAGCAAACACGGCCAAGAGGGAGTTCTCGTGCACCGCGAACAATTTCTTCGTCTCACAATTCTCAAGTTTTGCGAGAGACTGCCCATTTGGAGCTCCTTCGCCTACCGTTTTGTCCTTCCATGAAACTCGTTTCTTCATTATTCACAATCAGTGGTTCCTTCTGATCGCCGCGCGGAATTCCTTTGTGATCATCTCTCGATTGTTCCCAAACTCTTTGCAGACGCAGATTTTCCCCAACATGTCCGCTCGAGGGCTCCGTAGCCGATGGGCAGTCAGGTACAAGGGCACCAAACGAAAGAGGGTGCTTTCTCTCAAGTGACGGAACACGAGTTTCTTGGAGAAATAGTCACGAGCGGGAACGATTCCGCGATGACAGGACCGTACTGGATTTTCACGTCAGGCCGCTGGGATTCGTCAGGATCATTGGCTCGAATAGAGCGTTCGAAGAGAGCAGGACGAAGGCTCGGCAAGTCTTCCGTGACGCCCGAGGTATTTCAGAATGAGGGGGAACGCTGGCAGAATTTCTATCTCGATAACAATCTTCGATGCGACGGCGATCAGTACGCAAGCTGAATGGTCGATTCCATGAATGACCGAGCTAATTACCCACCGTCCCCACATCTTCTCTCTGACTCCTGGATGATTACATCGGTGGGGGAAAACATGGAGCGTTGTAGCGGGAAATTGTCTCGACGTCGACTCAAATTTGGGACCTAATCATCCAGGGTAGATTCCCATGAGCCGGCGTCTCTTAGTCTCAACCGAGTGGTAATTCGAAGTTGAACTCATCGATTAACCGCATCGCGGGTTGTAACGCCGCGTTGGTTCATTACCCGGATCGGTCGACGACTACATGAGCCGGCACCATGGGGAGCATTCAATATTTACAGCATCAATAAAATCATTGTGTTCCGTCGCATGAAAACGCAGCTCCTTCGCTGTGTAACGGCTTATCGGGAGCACAAAGCGTAACATAATATTTCCCAAAGCAGACCGCCATGAGTCAGAACAACATTTTTCCTCCGCTCATTTTTCCTTGTGAGGTGACATCTCCGCGCGTTCGGGGAAGATCGAGAACAGGTGCTTCTGCGAACGGATGTCAGTCGGCCCGCAACGCAATGTCATCGAGATGTGGACGCCCTAGACAACAAAAGCGATGAGAGCCGCTCCGACCTTTCCCGCTAGCGGTGGGCTGATTTCTGTTCGCCGCTTCGAATTGCTCCGGAGCTCTCAGTTCCCCCGGACCCTCGGGCGGAATTGATCGCTCTAGTTCTTGAATCGGGCACGAACTCCCATCAGACAGACAACGAGGAGCCGAGATCAATCGGGCCTCACAGTATTTTGGAGTCTGTCCGGATAGATCTCATCGAGCTCGGGGAGATGCGAATCGGTTTTCGTGGGTCTGCGGAAATTGAATTGAGAAAAACGAATTCCCGCACCGGCACGGTCCAAGTAGGAAAAACAAATTCCATTCCGCGAGACAGCGGAAACTGTCATCGAACTGCAAGAAGCGCTCTGGACTGCTAGTCAGCAGTATCGGCCCAAATCTCTGTGGGAGGCTTCCGTACCGGAGCGCTTGATAGAAGCTCGCGCGCAAAACGATCTCAATCGAATTCAGGGAAGTATCTGGCAACGATGGTGTCCCCTCCTGTGAAGGCCCTCCGTACGGAGATCTCGCCATTTACGGACTGGTTCATCCGCCCGGGCTTTCGCGGAGGATCTCCTTCGATAAGGCAAAGCTCTCTCTCGCGCGACAACCCGACGATAGCGGTAGACGCTGCGCTCCGCAATATTGCCAATGACAACGGTAGCAGACGGAGGGAACAATGACTCTTGCAAATTATTTCTTGACTCACTGATTGACAATTGCCTTTTGCGCTATCAATCCACGCCCAATGGAAAGCCTATGACGCCGAGTGCTCAGCTAAAGAACGGTGGCTACGCGCGCAATGATCGCAACAACATCAAACCGATTCTCAACTGTCGGACCGACCGACCGGCCGGCCCATGAGCCGATCTCCGAGGAGCATCAGGGATGGAGAAACGGTTGTGAAGACGCGTAGTCCACGTTGGAGCCACGGGACCTTTCCCGCTTGTTATGCGGGATTTGAACGGCGACCGACCTCTCAGAGAATAGGATGAATTCCGGGAAGCGAACACACCGAGTTTCGA
Organism: Galendromus occidentalis; assembly: GCF_000255335.2. Lineage (NCBI taxonomy): Eukaryota > Metazoa > Arthropoda > Arachnida > Mesostigmata > Phytoseiidae > Galendromus > Galendromus occidentalis. Next base: position 792,543 of record NW_003805439.1, read on the forward strand.
AAGTCTCAGAGTTTCGTAACTTACGTCTGACGAATTATTCGTAGTCTCGCATTCGGCAAGAAGCCGAGAAGGGTCAGAACCTCCGGCGTGCAGCCGAGTCTGCTCAACTGAAGATAAATCTCTCGCTAATCTCCCTTGAGCCGCGGGTCTCACTCACGACTGATGGAGCACGCAATGGATTGAATGTGTCAGCCGTGGAATCCAATTTAGAGCTCTGGGGCATCGACGCTTGTCGAGACGAAAGTTTTTCCAGGATCGCTGCAGCAGAGGAACTGCGAACGGTGACAGAAAGCAACTGACTGGGAGCGGCACGATACGCGACTGAAGTGTGAACGAGTTCGGCGGCGATGAAAAACAGAGATTCCACAGGTTCCTTCACTCTACGATACGACCACGATTCCGTCGGCTGCGTATCTCGATTGTGGGTTCGACCCATTCTCTTCCCGGGGGCGGAACCTCCGATGGAAAAGACGAACAATGGTTAATGAGGAGAAAAATAAGCTCTGGAGATCTCGGTGGGCGAACGGATGGCAAATGGGCGGACAGAACGACACGCGAGCACCGATTCAACAGGTGTTGCTCGGTACCCGTTGCACGTCGGGGGTGTGAAGCTGATAGCCTCTGCGGCAAGTAGGTCGATGCGGCGCAGCGCAGAACAGCCTTCCGAACCTCTTCCCCGAGGATCCCTCGCTAAACATTCACAAGCCTTCCGCCTAGTTTTTGATGCGCGGTGGTGTTCTTTATGTGTCGTGTCCTCTTCGCGCGCGATAACCGTGTCACGGTAGTATTTGCGTCCACTCCCATGGTCGGCGGAGCAAACCTACTTGAGATAGAGGAAACAGATCCCGCTCGCTTCCATTGCCATTCGTTTGACTCGGGCAGGTCCGCGGTTGCTGATCCGTCTCGTCAGGTCTTTGACTCTAGGAGCGCGCTGGCTGGCTGGCCGGCCGGCTGCTTTGCTGGTCGACTGGTCGGCTTCCTTCGTGGGGGCGATGGATGCTACGCTTTCTGAAGCTCCGCGACTGCTCGCCCGCTCGCTCGCTCGGCTGCATGGGATGTTTGTAGTCATGAGAAGCAAACCACGGTTGCCACCGCCACCGTTGTTGCTATTACAGCAGTGTACGGCCAGAAGCCACCGACTGAGCGGATTGGAGGTACGCACCGTAGAACACGGCCCCAGCGTGAGCGACACCGTATCAAAGACCGCTAGATCAACACTCCGTATCGTAAGGGCGCTTTTACGCCGTTTCCACTCGAAACTCTCGGAGTGATGAACTTGACCAGACCGAATCGGGGTATACATGAGGAATATCGAGGGTGTCTGACAACTTTCAGCTATGCTCGAAGGAAATGCGCCCTGCGCAAACGGTTCTCCCTGGGGACGCGAGGATCTAGTCACGCTTGTATGTATGACGTGACGGGTAAGTTGATGAACTCGGGAATATTCGATGACGCAAACCCGTCTCGGGCCAAACGTTACCCCGCGAGCGGGGGCGAGGTTCGGCGGGTTCGAGTCGGGGCAACAGCGACGGCACAGTTGCTAATTTGCCAGGGCGAATCTCAGACTTTCCTGACGTCGGAATTGATCGCTGTCGCTTGTTGACAACTAGCGGCATCCGGGGGAACGTAGGTAGACGGGTGATTAGGAATGTCAGCCCGTAATGCTCTTTTGGTTTGCTTGCTGAAGTGAATCCATGAGAGGGGGCATCGGACAGAAAATCAAAACCCACGACCAAGTGGGATCTACCGTCGATTGAGAAGTCTGTGACGCACAAACAAATGACGCTTTTCGTGGGCACGTTGCTCGACTCCCATCATCATTGACGTCGTTCAATCGAGGTTTCAGTGTCTGTGCCCTAAGCCGGCTTGGCGAGACTATGAATACGTAACGCGAAATGAATTAGGAGCATCCTCGGAGGCTCCGTAACGATATGAGTCTGATATTGGAGAGCTTTTCCCCGCTCGATCATCCCTTCCCGGGCTGAATAAGTCCAATCCGCTTCCGGATCATCTCGCCCAGCACGACAATGGAAAACCCGATTCGAATCCGCGAAAGGGGCGGCCCAGATCAGAATTCCCCGGAAACTTTCGACTCTCGCGCAGCAAGGAGAGCTCCCCCGAGTTTTCCCCATGTATCGCTCGTTTCGCAATTGTCCCGGATACACCCAAAAAGAGAATAACGGTTCAAATTTGGTCCGTCAAGAACAAATCTCCATATACGTACATATATTCGGTTCTTCCCTAGCAAGCGCACCGCGAGAGCCACAAAACAGCTGATATGCTGCTATCGGCTACCTTTTCTACCTGAAGTCAGCTGTTTTCGTTCCATGTGTGGTCAAGCCGGCGATGCGGCAGGAGACTTTCGCCAATCGAATGTTTCAAAGACCATGGCGGCTTTCCGCAGGAAAAAAAACATATGAAGTAGAAGTGCTAAAAAGTTCCACGGAAAAATGGTGCCGTAGAAAAGTCCCGTTCCCTTACAGTAGAGGAAAATACGAGAGCTCCATTGAGAGCTGAGAGTACCTATGCCGGGGGTGCGATTACGGGTGCGTGTTTCGTTCTGTACAAGCATGACTCACATCTGGAGATGTCAGAGCGCTGAGAGGTAACCGGCCCGCCTCAGTGAGCGCCCACGGTCCGTCGGCCAACTGAGGAAGCGGCATCTTCTCGCACAGCTCGCTGATCCAAGCACGTTCCTAGATGCGCTCGGACTTTCTGTTCCCAAACAAAATCCGACAGCACCACAACATCCGTTTAAGGGAGCACCAGGAAGAACGACACACACGGTGATCGGCGACAATCAGCGCCAGACAGCTCTTCAGTAGCATTGTGAGAACAACGCTCTCGGGTCCCCATCGGTGTCTCCTCGCCTTCGAGGAAAGGGACGTGAGCCGCGCCTGCGCATTTCCCTACCATTACAGACTTCTACCCAGGCAGCAGCGGCGGCTGTGGACGGGCTCGGCAGAAGGCTAGCGAAGCAGGCAGACCAACCGGAGATCCATCCGGTGCTCCAGCTCTTTACAAACCAGGCCCTGCTGCGGTAACTGCCGCTGCTGCGGTGGCTGCCGCTGCTGTCGTCGTCGCATAGTTGCTGCTGCCTGAGCATAAAGGCAGCCCCAAGGTTCCTCGAGGCCACCGACACGAGTAGCTGGGGTCCCGCTGTAGGGCTTCAGCGTCTCGAGAGCCGAGCACTATCCGGGATATTTTGCTCTGTGTACGACGCGCGCTCAAATTGACTAGACCCTCAGAGCTCATGCCTACGCACTCCGTGACAGTTCCGGGCTCTTGGAATCGACCTTGGTGGAGAGCATATGCTCTGACATGTGGGGAGTCGGGAGTCACAATAGTGTTCGATCAGGGTAATTCTCAATTTGCATGAGCGATGTCCGACAACGCGGGATGAGTTTCTTGGGGAGCCCGGTAATTTGATCCACGAGAAAACGGCTGGAAATCATTCTTCGGGACAGGACGGCATCTGAATGAATAATAGTCGATCAAGAGCCGCCGGGACGCTGAAACAAGTACTGATTCTCACTCGGGAGCCCCGGCTCGGGGGTGACAGCTGACTGTACCCAGACTTCAGACGCCGCTGGGGCAACAGAAGAGCTCAAGGAGGCAGCTCGGACGCCTCTCTACCCTGCGGGGCTGCATATTCGAATCGTGAAGAGGAATCATTCAGAAAAAATCGGGGGGAAGTGGGGAAGCGATCCCCTCTGGTGCACAACGAGATTTCTCTCGCAGGGACGCAGCGGGCAACATCCACTTAGCTTTTGCTTCGCCAGATTATAGGTCGCCCTCGATCCGAGGCGCTCTCCCAATATTATCTTATCATCATTGAAGTATCGTTATCCCCTTATGGCGACAATGATCCCCCGAATCATTGTGGCGCACTTGCTCTCACCCAATACGTCCGGAAATCAGCAGAAAATATGATGACGAGGGGTTTCAACGTCGGAAGGACATGCTCTCCCGTAGCGTGGACCATGCGAAAATTCGACGCATATAATATGCATATGATACATTAGGCGGAGCACTCGCTCGGCGAGAAGATCTCCGGTGGGAGATCCGGCTAGTTCTTGCCCTTGGATGCTTCGCGGCCGCAATGAATTAGCTGCGGAACTCCGGAACCGCGATAGACGAGGTGCAGAGCGTTTAGAGCGTTTCTGGCATTCTCCGCATTCATGCGAAAGCCCGCGCTTCCTCCCCTTCTGTCGATTAGAGCTGTGGAAAGGCTCGACTTGCTTGAGTGTTGTTATTCCGCGGGTCATCATCATCGCCATCTTTGGTGGATTGTTCGTCGGTGGCGGCGAAGCTGCTGCTGCTGAGACATAGCTTTCGCAAACGCGTTAAAAATCGTCGCCAGCAAAGAAAGGCTTCACAGAGTTCACAAGAAGAGCTCGCGGAGCTGCTCATTCGACAGGCTATCGAGCAACTCTTCGACTGGTGTAGGTGTTCGAAAAAGGTAAGGATGCCGATCGCGTGTCAGTTCCGCAATGACTTCGAACAAGGCTCTTGATTTCTCTGGAAGAAATATGAAACGAAACTTCTTATGGCATGTCTATCGAAATCGAAGGATCACTTCTTCGAATATGCCTGCTCCCGAGAAATAGCACGGAAGTTATCCGAGAATACGAATCCTGCCTGTATTCCATGAACAGAGCAAGTCTCAAGTTATCTTATATTCTCCATCTTGAACAGCTGCTCGTTGGCCGGAGTACGCTTCTCCCTACGGCCCTTCTCTCCAGCAAGAGTCGTATCCTGAGACCTTCCAAGTCATCTTCCGATTATTCCGGGTGTGAAACATGGCTCGAGGCAATCAGAGGGATCTTGCCCGCGAGAAAAACCTCAAGAAACAGCAGGAACAAGCGAAGAAAAAAGGGGCTGCGGCCAAGGGCCCAAATAAAGGTGAGCTTGCTCCTCCGCGGCTGATGAAGAGAGGGATGTCGATCGTGGAGAAATCGGAAGGCTTCTTCCAACATGTATGGGGACGTGGCTGCTTGCGTTGGCTATCGAGAGGTCATAGACAACAGATGACGATCTCTATCTTCCTGACGAAAGCAGATTTTCTGCCTCCAGACTTCTCTCGCCTATGAGACTCCTAGGGGAGCGCAGAAATCGGAGGAAGATCTCCATATCTCGATTTCCCTCTCGCGAAACTGAATGCGGAACAGCTCGCCTTCTAGAGATTTATCCTAGGAAGACTGAGGGCGGATACGATTTCTGTGTATGTTGCCATTAGATTCCCTATTGATCGAACGCTGGGGTTGAGGTGTGGTGATTGTCCCGGAACTCGGAAGTTTCTCAAGCGGCAGGCAGTCGCTTTTTGCTGCTCTCTTTTCCCTCAGGCAGGAGAATCTGAAAAAGCACAGTCGAAACTCATCCATAGCGGAAAATTTTGGTGAATGGTTTCGAGTTCCGGACCCCAAGAAACTCCGATCGCTCTCGGAGTGATTATTCCATTATGTAGAATCATGAGGTGGGAGAGGCTGACTTAGCTCCCAGCTGACCCCAGGATCGCCCTCAACGTCCCAGGAGAATTACGTGCTGGACATGCGTTTTTTCTGTGATCCAGGAACACATTCATACGCTTCGACACTCGTCCACCCTCAAAAGTATGAGTATGGAGATATAAAGTGTTCCAATTCCTTGCAGGCATGACGCTCGAAGAACGACGGCAACGTGATGCCGAGCAGATGCGCCTCAAACAACAGAAAGCTCAGGAGAAGAAGGTACCGGAGGTTCAGGCGTAACAATGCTTCGAGTGAGCTCGAGAGGAAGCACCTGACCCGGGTTACGTGATGTATGAAGTATGAGAAATGGAGTCAATAAATGCTGTATATAAGAATATGGGGAGATTTGCAACGATCGCATCTAATCGCCTAACTGCAATGTCACGCTGTTCCTCGGAATCCCCGTGAGGGATCGGCAGCTGAGACAATACTCGAAATTCCCAAAGAGCGTAGGATGAATTCACAACGAGTCAGCGTGCATGGGAATGCCGCCGGAGAGCGGAACCTTTCGATTCTCTGTCGAGTGACTGAGGGTCGGCTCCCTCAAGCTTTTTCGTCTCGTGGACTCGAAGGAAGAGAAACAGGCCATTGAGCGCTGCTCTAAATAAACGGCGATTTTACGACTCTCGTTGCGATCCAGCCTCGTCGATCTCGACTGTTGATCGTGTTTCGAATAGCGGCCTCGAGTCAGAATCCGGGGAACACGACTTCTCAAGTTCCTGTGTACCGCTGTGATCCAAACGTCGAGCGGAATCTTGGGCCACTGTTCCTTCGTGACGCGCTTCCCCGGTCTGATCCGGGAACCATAAACGCTTCTGAGGGCTCAGAGTTTACTCGAGGAGACAGGTGCTCCCTTCGGCCGTTTTCGAGCTCCGAGCAGATCCCTTTCCATGGCTCCAGATTTAATCGGTCCGTTGTCCCAGAGCCCGTAGATCGGTATCTGATCGATCCTCGAGCCCGTAATTTTTTTAATTTTTAATTCCCGGTATGAATATCCCGGAAATTTTGGCGAGACGCTATCGACGCAGGACACGATCCTGCTTGGGCGAACCGAGCACCTTTGAGGGAGGGAGGTATCATATAATCAGCAATAATTAGGGTTGCGATGACTCGTCATCTCCATCCGTTTCTTGGAGATATCCACGAAATGTCCGCCTCTCGGACTATCCGAGCGGGTCGCACTTACTCCGAGTGGGAGTTGAATTTTTTTCGTTCTCGGCACCGAGGTCTCCACGGTGCGAGCTTGAGCTCAGGGTTGGATCGAAAGTTCTCTTTGGTGAATCGTGCCGGTACGGTCGTATATGGATATCAGAGGTCTACCAAGTGCTGCTCATCGAAAAGAAAAAATTGGAGAGTTTAATTAAGTTCATGGATAGGTCATAACCTGGAGTACAGTGTCCGCTTTTCGTCCTGATTTCTGTTCCGGACTCGACGTTATCCCGCATATCTACTCCGACCCACCTAGAATCATTTTGCGGGCTCTTATAGCTCTTTCGAAGCACATGGAGCAAGCTGATTAGTCGAGTGACTTCCGGATCATCCTCGTAGCCCGTAATTCGTAGAGGCGTGCATCGCTGTGTAGGTTGGACCGCCTCTCCTTGTCACGCTGGTGCGTGTGTCGCCGCGGTTAGCGGTGATTCAGATCGTCTCATCGCGAAGTCCGATCCATCCGATGTCGCATCAGCTCTATCAGCTTTACATTGCCCTCTCACTCAAACTCAAAATCAAAAATTCCTTCAACGGGTCTCGCCGGCTGCCACGGTGGGCCACCCCTTACAAGGTATGCGGAATGTCAAGGGCGCCACTCTCCCGGCCGATATCTTACTAGACATGTGTTTCTACCTGCTTGTCTGGATCTATCCGTATGAGGACCGATACCGAGCGGCAGACCCTCTGCGCGTCCGTGTCTCCGTCCGTCGGACTGCTTTACCGCCCGCCCGCCGGCGTATCGACTGCCGGTGGTAGTTGTCGACCCTGGCGCCATCTATTGCCCCATTGCGGAGTGAAGGGCCCGTCCAATCGGGCCCTCATGCTGGCACCACGTGATCTTAGGTGAACGTGACGTCAGCTCGCCGACGGCGCGCTGCTGCCTTCGCCGGTGTATAAACGGTGGATTGTCATTCGCAGTCGGATCGTCATCGTGAGACGAGCTTCCACACCCATCTGCGGAACGACGTGAAGTATTGCATCTACGTCCGTGAAAAACTACGTGTCGAGCCCAAATCAAACCGTGCGAAATGGCCGAAAACCGAGCACCGAAAAGCGGTTTGGCCGCAGAGGCTCAGAAAAAGGTGAGTGCTGTCAGAATCAGTCCTTCCATCCGTCATCTCGAGAGCTCGCACGATGCGCGCGGGCGGGTGCTTCCTTCGCGCTAAGAAAAGTTCCCGAACTTCGGAGAACTTTTTCTTCTGTGGCGAGATGCCCCCCCCCTCCCCGAGTGAGATCTGAGCCCCCGAGCTGCTGATCTTCACCCAACGACGATTATACACTCTACCATCTGTTTGACGTGGAGTCTGCAGGGATTCCGCGGAACTGTCGCTCAGAGGCGACACTGGTATGCGTTCTCGCTCGTGTCGGACGGCCGCGGCGGAGTCAGTTCTGGAGAGATTTTGTGCATACTCTGCTGCTGCATTCGATCGTTGTGTCGGACTACCGGAACGGAAACGTACGCGCGGAATTGCAAGGATTCAGACGTTAGACTGCGCTTCCCTGCGGAACCACTTTTGTACGTTGAGAACCGACGGCCGTTGGCTCGACCTGAAGAAGCTCGCGATCCGCGAACGGGAAGGCACTCAAGGCCGTTGACGGAAACGCCCGAGAAACGATTGGTTCTGTATTCACAACCCTCTTTCGGGGAACACAGTACTCCTTGCTTTTCACTGAAGCGAGCGGGCACCGATTCGATATTGACAGAATCAACAGTCTTCCGCGCGGACCACGGGGAGAATTCGATTATTTCCACCATTCGCGCAGGTGGACTTCTTTTTGATCTTTTCGCGCGTCACGGCTCACGAGCTGGAACCTATTTCTCGTCTTCTCCGGTGGGGTTCTAGAACCCGATACGAGTTTCCCTTTTTTTCTTGGGAAAATGGTTGCTCCGCAGTGGAAAAGCGCTTACCCGGCACTTCGACTCGACGCCATTGCTTCCCAATGCTCAATTCGAAATTCCTTATCGCCAACCTATTATTCGGGGAGCTGTTCTGGATACATGATGATGATGCTGCTTCGATACTCCTTCATGCACAATCACACCGAAAGCGTCTGAGTTCCATGGACTTTGGATCGATGATTCACTTTTTTCCGATTTCGAATGGGCTTAAGATAGATCGCTTTGTTCGCGAAAGGATTTCCGAATCATGCGCCGCTTGTGTCTATGTTCGTGGGAGTCGGTCCAAGACGTCATGCAAACTTGACCCAATGACTCACGTCAATCTCGCTCAAGGATGGTAAAAATGGAACCTCTACGGGATCGCGATCGACGACTCGTGGTGGAAGGCTTGATCTTGGACAGACGTCAGCCCCGTGATTTTTTGTCGCTTGTTGTCACATGCTTGCCCAACATGTCGGAATCCGGTTGATCGTATCTTCTATTGACTACATGAAATTCTCACTTCACGAGTACGGTGCCGTGACTGAGCCCTCCCGTATCTCTCGTACGGAACACTGTTCGCTGGGCTCTACCTGCTTGAACTCTCGAGATTCCTGATGTCAAGAATGACTCTTCGGGCCACTCAGTCCTCGTTGAGGATCACTGGACTAGAGGCTGCTCGAGGGGAACGCGATCTATGGATGGCCGGGGATTCCAGGCTGCCGAGCGAGATCGTCCCGATCTCCAGGACCTCTATCAATCGAGAGTGGTATAACCTAGAACAATATTATCGGTCAAACCCGTCTTAAGCGTCGACTAGCTAATGACTTGCCGGCTCGAAAATCGATCGGGACGCCCCAGAAGGCCAGCCGCAGAGGCTAGTTCGCACTGAAGAAGAATCAGGGTGTCCGAGGACCCTTGTCCGATATTTCCTCCCATCAGCTGATCCTTCGTTCTTGAAAGGCAGGCAACGTCAGCGCACCGTGTAGCCAATAGTTTGAAGAGGACTCATGTGTGTCGCAGGAGCTCCGAATATGCTTTCTCTGTCAAATTATTTGATGGACGCCGAATATCGGGATATAATGACGGATTACCTAGTATATATCCTCTGGGCCTCCGATGGTTCAGTGCAATGTGCTGCGTGCTGTCGTCTCGTCGAATGAAGAATTCCGTCTCGGTTTGACTTTCTGGTCATCGGCTCCATTGAAGAATGACTATTCAAGCGCGGTCTAATCCCGCAGCGCAAGGTCGTCTGTGATCTGAATCTACGATCAGTCATCCACGATATTGGAGGAGCAGATCGAAGAGAGTCAAGATGACCAAGACCACGGCTCTCGAGCGGCGATTTACGCAGAGCGCGGAGCAATGCAACTACGGCTCGACGTCGTTCAGTTGCGGAGGGATCCTCTTTCGGTCGTCCCTATGACGGGAGACGAAAACTTTCGCTCGGAGTTTCCGAGGAGCTGGCGGCGCTCGCAGGTACTAAGGTACCGTAAAATTCTCAGAGACGCTTCGAGCGGAAAATCCGCGGGCGATGAAATCAGCTACAGAAAATCTCGTCCTTACGCCGTCCAAAATGTTATGCTAATGTTCTGTTTCGTTCCGGAGGCAGCCACGCGTTCAAATTGGTTCAATGATGCAATCTTTTGAGATTTTTCGATTGATTCGAAAACGTGACGAGGGCTGATTGGAATCTGATAATTCCAATTGGTTCTACTTTGACAGCAACGGTGAAAACCCTGGCACAAGAGATCGGCCGCCCCCTGGGAGCGGAGAAAGATGCCTTCTGATCAATCATTTGATTTAACATCCGTCTGTGTTTGCCCACCCGATTTTTCGAGCGATCTTCGTGAAGAGTCTACAAGGCGAATTCTGGACTCGATTTTTCAAAACACCGCCGGAATCCGTGATTTTTTATTCGAAGCTAAATATGCCATCCATCTTGACGTGACCCTCGGCTTGACTGTCGGCTTTCCGGAATTCCCCCACCTTGCGCGTAAACATGTTACCCTGCCGATGCATCGATAGGTATTTTGAAGTTTCCCTATATGAGAGCTGCTCCGGCTTCCGGCAAGCGATGAAGTGTCGCCGCTCGGATGTGCATCTCACCTTCCGCTCGCGAGGAAACGGCGAAATTCCAAAGCCATTGTCGATTTGATAGCCGATGTCTTTGATCCCTTCCGTAAAAGCGGTCGATCGGTCATGCATCCGATCGGATGAATTCGACCACACACGATGGACGGCTCTGACCGCCTGGAATTCGGGACCGCTAACTGAGGAACACGTCAGACAGGATAGAAATTATTCCTCCGCTGCGAAATAGCCGTATCAAAACATAGTCGAGTTTTCATTCGCTGTTTGGACTAAGTTATTTTGCTGAGCCCTTCCTGCCGACTCGACGAAGTCAGAATCTAAACTCACCGGCCAGTTTACTTGAGGATCGTGAACTTTAGACGAGGAAGCGCAAGCTCGAAGAGCGGAAATCGAGTTCTGGGTTGAGGACTCAGTGAAGCGTGAATTCTCAACGGCAAGAAATTCCGGTTGATAGGATTTCCGGTAGCGCCTCCGGGATGGGATGATTAGAGTCGTCCATGGAAAATCGTAGTTATACCGAGAAAAATCCCCGAAAATTAACATCAAACCGTGAAGACTTCTTACCATATTCCGGGGTCTTTCCGGGAGCTCGGTCTTGATTCCTGCGTGCGATACTCTTCCTTATTTTCTACTGACTCGATTTTCGGTCCACCGCTTGAAGACACTCGAGGCCGTTCTTTAATATAAATCTGGTCTTACTTATTGTTAGTCAGACACAGCAGCTCTCTTTCGCGGTAACCGACGATTTCGAAGCGAAATCAGATAAAGGAAGAGACAGCAACTTCATATTCTCGTGGGGCGGGCGTGATCAACGCAGATAAACGTTTGAAGGGATTGAAGAAGCATCTATAGGGGAAGACTTCTGTGATACCCGGTCCTTTCTTCTTTCTTCTTTGAATAACGAAAATTCGGAGATTCGCGGGAGACGAGCGAAAAAAGTGTGGGGTGCAAGGCGACACCTAGTTAGGGAGACGAAGAAGAATTCAAGCCGCGTCCTTTTCCTGACTTTCCAACCGCGATAAGATTACACTTTGGCTCGAGGTAACATTCGGCTTGGGGTTAGCGCATGTTTCGAAACCAAGTCGAGGCGACTTCCTCATGATGGCTCTTAAGCGACCGAACCAGCACTCCTCCCAGTGAAATGAAAAGCTGTGGAACAATGTCAGGTGACGTTTAGCTTCAAGATAGATCCATGGGTAGCATTCGTGTATCACACGCCACTTCTTCCATGACGAGTAGATGAGGCCTTGGGAAAATTCAGATGATCTCACACTAGAAAGTCTCTATCGTCACCAAAGAACGTCGGGACGATGAATTCTGAATTTCATGGAGCGTCATAGGAGCAATGTTGCCCGGAAACACTGTACGAAAGGAAGCTGTCCAGATACCGAACGGAAGCTCGCCTAAGGGAATGTTTGGAAGCGGTGCGGATCCCTTGCAGTCGAAGTCGTTCTACCCGCAACCAGCTTCTGCGGTACAAAAGAGCGTCCGTATCGATAACCATCCCCTCGTTGGAGCTCTGTGGACTGAAGCTTCGCTGAGGCATCTAGAAGGCTCGCTTGTTTTACTTTCTTTTTGTAATTGCCTCTGTACCTCCTCAGTGCAGGCTGTGAGCGAGCGGGAATTAACAGCATTCGCTGCCAACGAGCTTACAACGAGCGGCCGTCATTGGTCCGTTGATCCGTTGGTCTCCAGCGAGCCAGCTTGGCCCCCGGTCGAATGTTCAGCGGCATAGAACGTCGAAATCGCCGACTTCGGCTAGCGGTAACATTCTGGAGTCAGTCAGCATCATCATCACGAACAGCAGGCGTGCGCGTTGGCCGACCGAACATTGTTTCAGTTTCCAGTGGATTGCCCGAGGCACCGGGGTTCCAGGTCTAGCCCGTTGGACTAGCGGACTTTCGAGTACTTTACCGGCTCGATCAGCGTAGAATCAAACTGTCATTGAAACTTCGACCAGGGAGGGTTCAGAATGAAAGGCCGTCATGAAGGGACAGCGGACGATGTCCCACCGAGGGATCATTAGATGTCGGCGAGCAAAGTGACTCATACCTCGCGTTGCGTACGAGAGTGCTCAACGTATTCATCCTTTCAGGAATATTTGTAATCTATCGATTCCAGAGGTTGCTCTCAGGATGAGTTCATCCAGATTCAACTATTGTGGGACTGCAGTCTGACGATTCAAGTTGACCTCATCATGACACCTATTGGTGGTAGAACGGTCTTGGGGATCGTTGGCTCATCCTTTGTACGGAATATAATATACTTGCTCAGATTACCGACACTTCTCCCGATAGGAACAAGCTCTGAAGAGCTTCACGACGCCGACGGTATCAGGTTCGGAAACCGAAGACACCATTCGTCAGGATCGCTTTAATTGGTTTGAGGGTCTTGACCGAGAAATTAATATCTGCTGGATGAGCGTTATTATCATGCTCTTCAGTCAGCTTAAACGGGTCCCTTATCCAACATCCGCCGCGAGCCCCGACCTCATGATGTTTCTTCTGAAACGATCGGGGCCAGCTCCGGTCGAGAAATATGTCGCAGCGGCAATACGATCCTTCAGCGCAATGGTATCATGAGAAGCTCACTCAGTTCTTGGTGAATGAATCAATTATCAGATCGGAGATCCGACTTCCAGATGACACGAGACAGATGTTCCGGGAACATTTGAGCAATTCGCGTTCGGAAAACAGTCGATGTCATTCGGGATAGCTGGATCGATCGAGGTGCTCATTGTTGGCGCGAATGACATATCGCTCCGATGTAGCAAGCGAACCAGCAGCCAGCGAGTTAGTCAGTCAGTGCGTCTGTTTGTCGCTCGTGCGGTCGGTCGCCCCGTTCGTTAGTAAGTCCCCAGCGGATGCGGTCAAGGTCGTTAATGTTGACGCCTTATTTGGCTTAAGCCTTTTCTACGTATTATAGGATCACCGAGCTTGATTCTAGGTTTTTGCTTATCTGGAAATAGAGAAACCTAATTCGTTATCAGCAAGAACCAGAGTCAGCGGTCCGGATCACCCTCGTATTCCGTTGTTGAGTCCGATTCGATCTTGCTGAGTCGCCGCTGGCAGCGATTGCTGATCCAGGAATGACTAAATATGTATGTATTACATTCTTACGCTGTTTGACACATTGCGGGGCGCTGAATCGGATGGGATGACTCGACTCTCAATCAGCCAAAAGCCCACGTTTGCAGTAGGACTTCGCGTTCGCATGCGGCAGATCAGATCGTTGGGATCATTTGTAGCAGATACATCGATCACCGTGTCGAGCAACGGGCGAGGAGATCCTGTCGTTTGGTTGAACTAATGCTTCGATGCCTACTCCATTCGATTCAAGAATGTCAAAGGTTACGCGAATCGGTACGCTCGTGCCGTATCCATTTTGCCGTATTACAATAGTTTGGTCGCGGGCGTTCACTTTTCCTGGTGTGATTTATCTCTTGGACACATCTATTTTCCCGGCGCCGATCGAGCTTCAGGAACTTCTCTCCGAACAGTGGCGTAGTATCACCAGTATTCTTCGCTCGCCTACAGAACGCAAGGTTTTGCCGAGAGTCCCATAATAGATTCCCGCGCACGGCAGCATGAGACAGCTTCTGCGAACAATTGATGTCTCAAGGCTTGACGATAGGGAGTCCTCTGCTGAGTCTAGCGGATGATCCTTCCCAAGTAACTGTAGAGAAGGAGCTCTTCGAGCAGATTTGAAAATATTTCTGCTGTGAGAGGCTATTCTAAACTAAGGCTGTGAACACAGGCTAGCGAGGAATTCATGAAGATATTCTTTCCGGCCCAAAATCAAGCTCGATGCGAGTCAGTGCGGAGCGGACGGGAACCGTTCGATCCCGATCCGTATGCGCGAAGCGGAGTATCCAAGAGCCTGTCCTTAGTCGTTGAAGAACTGCGGGCTTCTTCGGCCGCTCCCTGCGCGGACAGAAAATTCCGCCGCGCCGTGAGACTTGACGCATCTCTCAGTGCGAGCGAAAGAGTCTCACCTGTCCCACGGGACAGTGAATGGAAAGCTTCTGTCGCTGGAAATCAGTACTTCGAGCGACTGAATGGGAGAGCCAAGGAGAATCTCGATTGCCGCAGGAAATATAGCCCTTTGTCCTCTTTCGACAAAGCACTCGAGTGAAAATCCAAAGTTCAAGTCGAGCTAGTACTACAGCTGCGGAAGCCCTCGATCGAGATTCCCGCGAGAAGACTGATTAATGCAGAATTCCGTCGAGGGATCGATATCCATCGAGCTAGAACTCTTCAGCTTAAGCAAGGGAATTCTTCTTCCTTGATGCGTACGCAAAGCTTGGTGCGATTCTGGCGGGAAAGCAGTTTTACGGTCTTTTATCTCCGGGTTCTCGGACTGGTTGACAATCAAGGCAGGTGAATCGTCTTCCACGGAAAACTATCACGCTCCTCGATTTCGGAAAACTGTCACACCCGTGGCCAGGATTTCAGTTACCTAGGTACGAAATGCGAATTCCTTCCCGGAGAGTTGGATCTGATCGCGGCGAAGAGAAAGAAACTCCTCGAAATGGTACGGATTTGACACCACGACCTCCCTCGTCGGCACGAGCCATCCCGTGTGGCCGCTAGTCCCCCCGGTCACCGCGCTGAGCCGTAGTTGCGATTCCTCTCCTCCATCATTATCGTATCAACCGAATCTTGATTGGAAACCACCCCGATGATCGGCAATGGTTCCCTCGGGGACCCCCTTGGGAGACTGTAGCTCCCTGGGGACGTATCATTTTCGAAGTATTATTCCAGGCGCGCCCCGTCTCTCTAGAATGCCCGATAGATTGACCTTTTTTCATAATCGTGTATCACTGACCGACCCTTCACGGGTTGCTTTTTAAGGGTTTCTGGGACGATAAAATCGAGTCCCTAAGCCAACTGGAATCCTATGGATACGCGTGACTCATTTTTCTGTTGGGTGAGCGACCCTTCTGCCGGTGGGTGTCTGTGAACCAGTGGGAGTGATTTATTCAACGGCGCTGCGTATATCCTGGCCGTTGCTTTTTGTACGTAGGGAGGGAGCGTCTCGTTGCAGAGCGGCTGAGCACACTCTGACTGACAGCTCAAGGATTGGCGTCACGAAGTGTTTGCGTCGCGACAGAACAGGATTTTCGTACCGAGAGCGCCCCTCTCTCACCAACTGTACATGAATGTGAAAATACAAACAAGGCGCATTTCCAGAATCTGCGAAAATAGCTCGCCAATCGGCTTCCCTCAACGATGCTGATCGTTCGCGGAGCCTTCGTGGACTCCCCGGATATTCGCTCAGCGAGTGGGTGACGTCTGATTGATTGAATAGAGAATGAAATTCGTGCTGACAATCGGGAGTCGGTGGAATCTTAGACTGCTCGTTGACGGAGCGACCCGATTCTCCGGATTGTGAAGACAGTCATCGCGATAACGCGTATCCAAGCGCCACACTCTTTACACATGCACTTGCTCCGAAAGCACTCGCTATGAGTTGCGTCGCTGTCAGTGAATTTTGCGACATTGAACCATCTCTCGTGATAATCAACCCCCCTTGCTCGTGCTGCTCGTCTTCCCGCCTCCCCGATATCCCTTTTTCACTCCGAATTCGACCTGGGAATCTCGAATCTATTCCAGTGCCCCGTTACCGTTTACCGCTTCTCTGATTTCCCATTTTCCTGCAATCGAGTTCGTCGTTTTCATTATGCACTCTAGACTCTACTCTAGACTAGAGGAAGTCTAGACTCTACTCCGGCTACAAGAATGTTCAGCGAGTAACCTGGGCGGAAGAAACCATCGAATGATGACGGCAAGGCCTCTATGAGAGCTCCCGGGAATCAACCCCCGAATTTCCATAAACATCGGTCCGGACCTCGAGGAAGGTCCCGCTTTCTCCAGTCATCCATGTCAGATTTCAACTGGGTGAAGCACAAAAATAATTCCCCGGGGTAGAGGGACCCATCGATCGAGAACGTCGACCCCGCTATGACCACCCACAGCTCCCTAGAACCCACACTAGAATTGTCACAGTGATCGGTTCAGTCGGTGATATGAAGAAAGTTCAAATGGTGCCCCAAGAGCCGATAGGGAGCTATTCAGCCTCGTATCAAGCTCTTGATCAGGACCAACCTAAGCCTTGCAGAAACCTACAGTCTGGCGGTCACGGCTCTAGTCGCGAGACGTCAAGAACAGTCGGACAGCTCATGATAGGCGCGCAGGTATCATAGTGGAATAGCTCGCACCTTTCCTGCTCAGTGTAATAAATATCTTACAGCTCCTATCGAAATACGACAACCAACTTGCGTCGGAGGTCATGGAGTGGGTCCGCCGGACGACTGGGGGCGATTTCTCGGCTAGTGGTGAGATCGACAACGTCCACGAGGTCCTGAAGGATGGGGTGGTCTTGTGCAAGTGAGTATTCTGTTCTCGTCTCGACCTGCTTACCAACGAGGGATAAAGTTCCCATTCTGAGGAATCTTCGGAACCTATCTTTTTCAGGTTGATGAATGTTATCAAACCAGGAGCCATCCCCGAAAAGAAGATCAGCAGCTCGAAAATGGCTTTCAAATGTATGGAAAATATCGGATTCTTCCTCCAAGAAGCTAAAGATATGGGTGTGCTCGCAGAAGAAACGTTCCAGACCGTGGATCTTTGGGAGAAACAGAACATTCTAGCCGTCGTCATCTGCTTGCAAGCCGTGGCCAGGAAGGTACGTGAATCTCCGCTGTGCTGAATAAATTGAACTCAATCTGGAAATTATGCTACAGACTATCCCGTCTGTGAAATGCTCATCCGTAGTCTCTTCAATTGCAAGGCTTCGAAGTACGGCATCGAGGGAATCGGTCCCAAGGAGTCGGAAGGAAACCGGAGGAACTTCTCTGAAGAAGTGCTCAAGGCCGGCCAGAACGTCATCGGACTTCAATATGGCTCGAACAAAGGAGCCTCGCAGTCCGGCATGAATTTCGGAAACACGCGACACATGTGAATCATCTCAGCGGTTGGGAGCGGCGCTGGCTACACTCGTAGCGGAGGGATTTCGCGGAGATATGAGCGGGAAACATTTCCGCCTGCAAGGAATGAATTTTCGCGGTGCTTGCTCTGACTAGCGGGGCAACCGCTGCTCGGCGATGAACTGTTATGCCAAACATGTGCTTGAAAAAAACAGCTCATCGATTCTTTGATCGCATGGGGCACATGGAAATGAAAATCTTCTGCGTGCTACCGGCAACGTGATAGCTCGAAAATGTTTTGAGTGCTCCCTTGATGAGAGTCGCTGGGGAGATGGCGTATTCACAACTTTTTCCGTGGTGATATACTGATTGAACCTCGTCTGTTCCTTGAACAATTGTATCTATAAATAATATATACGCAGATAATTTATCTCTATGACATTTGCTTCGTCTCTTTCCCTGGCGTCCCAGATTTTGATACACAGGTGGTCGCTTCAATGCGACTTTTCTTCCCTGGAAGAAGTGATTCCCGAGAGCAGTGCCTCCAGGCTATGATATTGACCTTCGACAATCCTCTGATTGAAGGAGTTCAGCCCGTAAAAAATCGAATCGCTCAAGTCCCAGCCCTGGAATTCGGAAGATCGGGACGCTGGAATAGGTTCGATACAGGCTCATGGTTCGACTGACGAAAGCCTCCCGTCTAGCAAGGAGAAGCATCCGCACCGGACCATAGAAAAATCTCCCTCCAGACAAAGGGCGATGGAGAGTTCACTGTCAGATGATTCATGTAAAATTATGATATACATATGAGTAAAGTTTACCCGTTCTAGTCGACTAAAAATTGACGGGCATGCTTCCTCCCGTCCACGTGGGAATCTTTCACAGAAAATGTTTCCTACTTCGAAAAAGATTTCCCCGCTCGATCGGGAGTCCCACCAGTCGGGCTGAATATGATTTACCCTAGGACGCTCGGTGACTCACACAAGTTCCATTACTCTGATAAATCGCGATTTTCAAAATATGGCAGCCGGACGTATCCACCCCATCCGGAGCATCCTGAAGACATCCTCCGAGATCCATCGGAGTTTTCGTCAACCTGCCTTGAGACTATGTAGTCCCGGGGCCCGAGGAACGCGCAGTTTCGAAGCACCGGATTCGATTTCCATCGGATTTCTTGTCCAACTGCCTCAGTAAAAGTATTCCTAGAACATATAACATCATCATCCCGATCATCCGAAGTTTTCGCAGTCCTGAATCTGCGACGACGTCATGACACAGCCGCGACGCATACCGGGAAAAACTTGGAGTTCTTCAGGTCTATATGAAAAACGGCCCGCAAGAATGCATGGAAAACTCACAAAGGCAAAGGACGATTTGGTACCGCATTGATTGCGCGCATGCTCAGAGGGAGATTATGGAGTGGACCTGTGGACAGTAGCGTAGTAAGGTGGGGGCGGGGGGTGCGGACCGCCCCGGGCGGCACTTCCTACGGAGCATTTAGGGGCGGCATTTCGGGGTTTTGCATCTAAAAAAACGGCATTTTCGTCGAGCACGGTGAAAAACGGGAAATTTCGAATCACCGCCCCGAGCGGCACTCCGGCTCGCTACGCCACTGCCTGTGGATAAGGTGCAAACTGACGGGCAGACAGATATGGCGCTCCCATGCGGGGGAAGGATTAGGGGGGGTTGGATTTCACGAAGAGAGGGTTGTCCGATTGGCCATCACTTCTGAAGCCCGTCTACCGCATACTGCCCGTCCGTGAGAAAGTGCCCAATCATCAGGATATTCACATTTATAAGCAGAACGATATGCGTGTACCGATGAGGAATCTCCTCCGATATTGGGTTGGGGAAATCATAATCAAGTCTATGACTATGATCATAATCACAGATCGAATTTTTGTGACTATGATTATGATTATAATCATAACCATAATCATTATCACAGGCGTAATCATACCCGTAATCACAGTTTCTAGCACCACAGGGTACAGGATTATTCAATTATTAAACATAATGATGATTGAGATTGAAATCATAATTCATAATCATAATCACAGGCTCGACCATACCCGAAGTCACATTTCCAGCATCGCAGGATTCCGCGCGGACGAAAAAGTTTCCCGGGCCTCGCGCTGAGCGAGCGGAAGGTCAACATCCAAGCGAGTGATCGCGACACGGCGACATCGACGAGGAGAGCCTTGGCCTGAGCCGCAGGAGGAGAGGGAGGGGGATCAGGGCGAACCAATGCAAGAATCGAGATCCAGTATCCCGAAACCCCCAGATACATACCTATCATCCTCAAAACCCGTGTCTTGAATTCTATGAATACGGGTATGATTACGGCAAAATCACAGGATTGCTGTGATCATGATTATGACTCTAATCATAATCATACTCATGATTTTCAGACATCTGTGATTTTGACTATGATTTTATTCATAATCATAGGTTTGATTATGATTTTTCCCAGCCCTCCTCATTGGAGGCAGTAATATTGTGTAAATTGAGGAGACCCTGGTTTCGATCGACTGCGACATTCCAGACTCCATACTTCTACCGGCGCAGTATGAGGCGTGCGATGAAGATGCAGTTGAAAAGTTGAGACTTCTGGGGAGCGTCTTGAGGTGCCTTGCAAGCTCTACGCACGGTGCCTCCAGTTCTCCCAGGCCCACAGTACACCTGGGGTCTATGGGGACAGTCTCGGAGATTTTGAATGCCGAATGCCGCCGCTCACACCAGCTCCGCCATCCGTCGCGTCGCAGGTATTCAGCTACCTCAAGTGGGCTTCTTAAGAGCAATTACAGTAAAACCTCGCGATGGAGAACCCGGATATAACGGGCACTCGCCATCAACGGACCGATCGCTCGTTCCCGGACAAGCCGATGGGATCTTCAATGTCAGGTGATCGGCTCACCGTGACCCGTTCATCGCGGAACCAATAACTCTAGGATACAACAGGCTGATTTGCAGGCCCCGGACCAATCTCTTTCCATGTGAATCAAGTCGGTAATAAGTTATAAGTTACACATTTGGTACCCATTATCGCGGAAGCGATAGCCTATGCCTATAGGACAGGACGATTTGCGAGGTTCCTCGCCTTTGGACGAGTCATTAGAGAGGCTGCAGCGGTGTACCCGGAGGGATTCGTGTCCAACCCCTATTTGCCTCTAGCCCGAATCCGTATAAAACGTACTCCGCATATAATGGACCGTTTTGGCCGGTCCCTCCAAGTCTGATATAACGAGGTTCTACCGCAGATAGGATCGCAAGCCGCGCGCAAACAAAAGATCCTATCGTTCTCGGGCCCTTCTACGAGCTCGATGAGACAACAGCATACAGATTCGAAATCGCCCGCTCAGTCTCGACTCCCCGAAACATACCCTCTACGTCTAGCGGAGAGCGTCCGCTGACTGACCTTCAATATAGGACGGACTAGATGCATTGCAAATATTACTCTGCAGCACTTTCAGCCTCGTTTGAATTATCCTTCAAGGATATCTGACCTCTCGTACATCGAGAGCATAGATCGACGGCGAAGAACTCAAGCTGTCCGCAAATGTACGACGCTCGATTTGTCAGGATACGTGAGCCGAGAGAGATACTGATCCAGATCTCAACCAGGAATTCGAACTTTGCTGTCTTGAGCTCTCCAATAATTCCCTCCGGTAGCGGGCTCAGTTAACTTATCCAGGATCTGGGGTAAGGTGCCTGGAAGTCATCTGCTTATCGGACCGTCTCCACTTCACTCTCTCATGCTGGCCCTCTCCCATTTTGATCGCCTAGAAATTAGTTCGATTCTCAGTCAGCGGCAAGAGCACTGGTACTCGTCCTCACATCGGGGAATCAGGGAACTCTTTGCGAGCTTCTCGAGGGATCTTCGCTTCCACAGCATGCGCGTATTGAGACATCATGCGCGTCGCAATGTCACGAGTCACGAATCGCATCCACGGAGGAGGCACACGCGACGCCGCTTGAGGGGGCTGCAGATTTTCGCATTCACCGCCATTTGCCGAGGAGGAGGAGGTGGTCTCCCACTGAGAGGGTAACAGCTGCTGCGGTGTGGCGCTGCTGGCGCGGCTCGAATGCACACTAGAGAAAGTCAGCCCTCGATCCTCGCGAAGGAAAGATGCCGCTCGTGTCGATTCCGATGAAGATCGCTTATATCAGGGTTGAACTTGAGACTCGTGCGGCGCGATACCGAATCCCATCTCAGGATGTGGCAGGTGGCCGCTTTGGGATTCGAAAAATTCATATGGTGCTCAGATGCGGGAAATCAATGAAGTCAGGCCGTGACCAAAAATATTCCGGATACAAGACATGACTTTTACGGGCTGAGCCACCAGATGAGGCTATTGTGATGCAATTCTGATGTACTCTATCCGCTTGCCTACGAGCCTCGCCTACCTAAGTACTCTCGCTGAGCTTAGGCACCGAGGTCGCATCTGATTGAGATTTTTCTCCAAACACTGGTTCAGAGGGGACACGGACATGGGGCATCGTAGGTTCCACTCCGCATCAGGAACCCCATGGAGCCCGAATTCTTTGCGAGATCGAATTATTAAGCGAGCGTAATTTGCTGCACGTCGCTGCGCGCATGCGCGGCGCACGCATTCTGGGTGGAATGCATTCATTCGTCAGGAAAAGCTCCACCACAATAACTGTTGGCGGTATCTCTCTCGCCACGTCCACAATGGCGTATTTCTGTATTGTTTCCAGTTGTTCCTTCGTAACTGGTGAGGATTTCGCTCGCGTGCTCTGTGACAGGATGAGAAAAGTGTGTTGAATATGATTTGGTTGTCGGATTCCGAGGGCAGGCTTCCCTTCTCAAGTTGGAAGTATGTCATTTCCCCGACATCCTTAGGCGCCCTC
Source organism: Galendromus occidentalis (assembly GCF_000255335.2). NCBI lineage: Eukaryota > Metazoa > Arthropoda > Arachnida > Mesostigmata > Phytoseiidae > Galendromus > Galendromus occidentalis. Next base: position 815,035 of record NW_003805439.1, read on the forward strand.
TAGCGTTCGCGGCTTGAAATGGAGTAGAACAGCCGATGCAAGGTGTAAATCGCTTAGACCGAATCGAAGAGGCGTTCTCGAGGGTCTTGGTTGGACTTGCCCTCAGAGAAGTCATCTCCCACAACCGAATCTCGGGTTCGGCTCGGAGATGGCTCTGGATGTAAAAATTAAGAAGTGCTGTGTGCTGAACTGCTCGACTCAGAGAACGGGGAAGAATGATGTCAGCAAAATCGTCAGAATGCATAGGTGAGCATTTGGGGGGTCATGATCGAAACTGTCTTGTTCGGGAAGAGATGACCTCATCAGGATTTTGGGAATCCGATGCCGTGGATGAGCCTGGCTTCTGCTCAGGCCGGAGCGTTCCATTGGGCAATGATCATGATCAGAAAGTACACAGAGGGGGTGCTTTCCCCAAGAATCAGGGGTCGAGAGTTTCGTTTACTTCTCTTAGGGATTTCATTGTTCATCCTTCTTCCCCTGTGATTCCCTTCGGTTTTTTATGGTACGAGAACTATGCGTATTTCTGAGGCGTCGTGAGCGCATTAGAACGTAACCAGAGTCCGATTCCCTCTCAAATGTGCCCTATGTTGAGGAAGGTCCGCCGTCGATATGAGGTAGGTGTGCAGGTTTCGTGCACCAAATCTCTTCAGAAGCCGCGTGGGGATGGGTTCCGTTCTAGATTCGGACATCGACACCTATCGGGTGACATGTTTTGAGATTGGAGAGATTTTAAGTCAAGTCTTGAGAGCTCCGAGTTCCCCTCGCTCGGGAGCCCCCAGCGCGAGAAATTCTCTGTGTCGTGTGGTAGCATCTTGGAATCGAGCTGACCACCCCTTGAGATCCAAAGAAGATCGAGAGTCCGTATGCCGCAAGCGTAGGGGAGATTGAGTTTATGAGTACCTCTCCGCACGTCGCTCCATTTCTCCTTTATCACACAAGGTGGACGATGTGCGGTGAGAACCACATTCGCTTGCCCGTGCTGACCCGCTTGAGCAGCAGCCCTTCTCATTCACTATACCCTAGTTTCGCGAATCATCCTCGAGGGATCGACTGACTTATTTGACTCCTTATCTCGAAATGCTCGCGCATAGATGCGTCCCATCTATATACTTCTGATTCTTCTCGAAAATGAAATAGGATCCATGAAACATGAGGCATTCGCTCACATTTTAGACTGCCGCGTGTGGATATCGCCGACGGAGGCAAATCGGAAGACCCTCGCGGAGCCCTGAGGTTGAGATGGCTGCTACTTTCGGGACGTGAGGAGGAGAATATCACCGCTGAGAACGAATATGTGTGCGGGAAGCATTTTTTGCCGAGCGCATATCTCCATCCAGGTGAGTTAATCTGCCGCGATGCTTGGTCTTCCGTAAAGCTAATCATGTAGCATCCGGAAACAGCTCTGATATTACATGGTATTCAGTGCTTCGTCTCATCGCTTCCAGCCGGTGAGAAGAAAATCAAGAAACTCCATCCGCTCGCTGAGCCGTCGGTATTCCTGCCCGTGAACAAAGAAAACACGTCGAGCAAGAATGTTCTGTATAGCCCCTCCTTCGGCAGCAACGGGTGTGCGACTTCTTCCAAGACCTCGTCAGTCTCGGACGATAACGATACGGTTAGCTTGCATCTCGCATGTAGTCTCGAAGCCTTGATCTGAGCTCGTATCTCCGCGCGTATCATGTTTCTCAGACCAAGATTAGAGCATTTCCTGATGGTTAGAAGACTCGACCTTGGTCATCCCGGCGGCGAGATGATTAAACTCCTTCTTCCGCAGACTTGTGATGTCACTCCATCGGCCGAGGCCGATGAAATACGGCCAGTGCAGGCTCCGATAGATGGCCTGAACTCCGGTAGCAAAGACACGTCCGGACCTGATTCATCTAACTCGGATTCTCGTGATAGTCTGATTTGTAAAACGAAGAAAAAGTCGGTGAAGAAATCCCTCAGCGATAAATTGGGGGCCCGCCTACATTCGCTCAAAGATTCGAATGTGCTCCGGGAATCTAGCACAGAGTCCGAAAGCGGATCTCGGAGAAACAATTCGTCGGGAGCGAAGCTCGACGCGCCAGAGGCAATCGTGATCAGTTCCCCCGGGGGAGACGATTCGAGCGACGTTCCGAATCAGACACAATCGGGCCCATCGATCAACGGGTCAATTTCGGCAAAGAATGCTCCTGTGTCCGATGCCGAGACGAATGGCGAGTCTCGGGGCTCCACTGCTGCGCCGGTGAGCCGACTAAGTGTCAATGGATGTGGAGACTCATCCAGGAATGAACGCACTGCAATCGAGACTATCCCTCCACCAACGAGATCTGCGAAGAGGAGCTATCCCGTCGATTCCGATGATGATACCACATCGGAGTCTCAAAGAAAGCGCACGAACGATGAGCAGAAGTCGCAAGCTCGGGTGAGTAGTGAATGAGACAAGTTCCCGGCGTCAATGTTTCGATGGGCATCACCATGGATCCTCATATAGATAATTATCCATCTATGGTTGAGCTCGAGTTCTCTCTCTTTTAGATTAAAATTTGCCCTCGGAGAAGTGATCTGCAGAATGACGGCGTTGCAATAAACTATCCCGACGTTGTGGCGGGTGCCAACAACAAAGAAGGCTACCTGAAGGGTTTCACGGAAGCCTTATTGAATGCGGCAATATATCAGTTAAGGAAAGCCTTCGAAACCCAGAATTCCCAGCTCACCAAGTGAGTTCACAACACATGATTTCCCAAGATCCTCCACCGTTCCAGTTTCAGCTCATTCATGATGAATTGATCAAAAAATAAATCTTCGCTTACAGTATATTCAAGCAACTCTCAGTCGATGCGGAGGACATCGGAAAAAATATGAGGATCTAGCCTGCCGGATGAATTCTTGCAAACCCTCCGGCTCTACCAGGAGCGTCGGTATTCAGATGTCGAGCCTTGGCGATTCGCTACCAAGGTTAATAGCGGAGTCCCCGCTGAATTCTTCTGTTTCAACCAGCTCTAACAACGTAGCTGGTGTCGTTTCCGAGTCGCCTGCGCAACCCCGACGCAGGGGCAGACCACCTGGAAGTACTCATAAGGTGAGCTGCCACAGAAACCTCGAATCCACGAATATTCTCGCAAGACTCGAGCTGCCCAGTATCATGCTCTCTGCTTCCAGAAGGAGCCATGCATAGATCTCACGGATGATCAGCCTGGAGTTTCGATAGTCCGCGCGCCACAGGCTCCCACATCTCACACAAGCCTGGGACCACAAAATGATCCGAAACCATCCGCTGCCCCGTCGAAGTTTCCAGTGTCTTACGCGAGAGTGGGTGCCACACAGCCCCCCAAGTTGCCGTCTGCCATCAAAGTCACGAAAACCATTGCCGTACCAGCATCTAAATCGGATCTCACGTCTCCGAAACCGATTTTCAAACCGATATCCACGGCGGCGAAATCCACGTCGACTCCGAATTCCTCGAGTACTACGAATTCCATTCAGCCCCATTCGTCGGTTCTCGCTGCGTCTGCGAGACCCACAGCGATTCCCGTTGGGTCGATCTTCGTGGGTCAAATTCGCAAAGGGCTCACGGGGACGCAGAACGGTCCGTCTGCGCCTCCGCCTCGAACGCCGAATGAAATCAAAGTAGATGGAGAGACCTTCTGTTTGCCTCCAGACACGGTGGCCAAGCCGGTGACGAAAAACATTGTTGCTTCGTCGGTCGTGTCTTCCTCTACGGAAACTCGAGAGGCACAGGGGCGGCCGCAGAAATCTCTGTCACGACAACTACCATCTTCGTCACAACAACAACCTTTTGCGTTGCAACAGCAGCCATTCGCTTCACAAAAGCAACCTCCTGCGATTGAACAACAATCACCGCACCTCCCGCGCACGGTACGCCAATTTTCGCGTCTCTACGTAGCTTCTTTGTAGCATTGTCGCGTCTCTGTGTAGAGATTTCCCATCGAGAATAAGATGCTCATAGGCGGTGGGCTCAAGGAGGAGTTACCCCTCTCGAGGCTGCTCTCTGACCGAAGCGGACTGTCGGTCCCAGAAAAACCATGGGTCACTACGGGGATGAGTTCTGGTGTCAAGGCTTTTTGCGAGAGCCAGATCTGTTTCTACAGGAGTTCTGGGGGTTTCCGACCAAACTGATCATGAGTGATCTCGATTTTATGTTTGAAAAATACGTCAACATAGATTGTTCCCACAGAAACCGAGATCAAGTATGCAGCGTGCCCGTCATCCGGCTCCTCTGCCTGAGCCGCCGAAGTATGATATCGGTGAACTCCACACTCCGCCCGCTCCGATTGTTGATGTGACTACGTAAGTGTCGAGTACCAATCGTAAATAATCGTTTCCCATCCCGGACCCCAGTCGAGGCAGATGCATGCGTGATGACCATTGCTTACGAATATTATCGATTTATCATATCTATATGTATATTCACTGTTTATCATGAGTATTTTTTTTTCATATATTCGATGAAATGCCGGAAATATAATCTGATAGATATGATGTAGCACACATGATTACGAAAGGAAAATATCGGTTTTACAATGGTGCAGCATGAAGAATCATGAATACTTGCTTCTATTGCAGGTCGGACGGGGGTATCGTTGTGACGTGGGACATGAAACTGCAGCCGAATTTGAGGTACTCGCCCGCGGACAAATATCAGATCTTCACTTACACGGAGGGTGAGCAACCGCCATCGACCGATCTCTGGAGGAATATCGGCACCATAAATGCTCTACCGCTGCCGATGGCAGTGACTCTATGCTCGTACAAACGCGGTTTTCGGTATTACTTCGCGGTTCGAGGTCTCGACCGAGAAAACCGTTATGGTGCTTTCAATGAACCCAAATCTGTTGATCTCAGAGAGATAACGGTCCTGTGAGACGAAGCTTCTCAGCAGGGTTACTCGGCTCCGGTTGTTCAGTACTGCCAGCATAAATTAATAATTATGTCACACACCGTACAATTCTATGTCGTGAGAGACAGCGCGGCAAGATGACGCCGCTTGAGACGTACGCCTTGCCGGATGGGAATCTGCGTGAAGTTTTATTCCTTGCTTAGAATATTGGTGACAAGTTTCGTCCTACCTGTAAAATTCTGTAAATGTGTAAAATATGGAGATGGAGTCAAACATCAGAAGTGGAAGGACCACGTCAGATTATGCTCAGCCTCGGGAGATGACCCGATGCTGGGATTCGGAGTTTTGTGTTACGTTGGAGTTTTCTCGCCTAGCATGGCCCGCTCATGTCGTCCGAGTGAATAAATATAACCGTATATTCGAACATGAAACCAACCTCACGCCAGTTTATTCAACACGTTTTCTTTGTACATCAGAGGTTTTCGTTATATCGCTATGCGCTCATCCTCTATATAAGGGTTGCTACCTAAAACTTGTACAAGTCTTCGTCGACGCTAAGATAGACTAGATCACACGACCGAAGCTTCAACTTTGATCGAATATTCCCCGAACATTTTCAGAGCGTTTCAATTCGTCCTTCCCTCAGAGAGACCTGACGCCGACGCCTTTCCGTCCTTTCGCGACATTTCCGACTTTCCGACTCCCAACTCGATTTCTTCATGGATCAGCGTGGAACAATTTTCAAAAATAATATTTTGGTTGTCCCATCCGAATCATGAGGTGATAGCCAAGAGCTGCCTCCCCAATCAGTAGAGCTGCTGATACAAATCAGATATGGTTATCGGATGATCTTCGTCACGAGCAAATTTCTTCGAGTTCACATTTCAGGTCCTCGCGCTGGAACGACGCGCGGAATTCGCCCAAGGGGCAGAACTTCGATGAGCACCCAGGGAGCAGGATTAGCTTTTCGTTGAGCAGGGTGACCATTTTTGGCTGCGTGCCAAGGCATCTGTGCAAAACAAACAGAATATTTGCGTTGAAAGGACAGAACTTCGAACTGCGCCAGCCGCGGGGTTCGCAGGCCTCATCCCATTTGACTGCGGGTCCTTTCCCGATCCCAAAGTAGGCGAGGACCTTCTTCAGCGCACCCGCATGACTGAAGTGGAGAACGGTCCGCGTGTAATTCGATGCGTAGGACGGTGATTCGACCTCACTGAAATTGAATGAATACAATCATGAGGTTCTCGATTGATGCGCGGACCCAGGATCCGGAAATGAGCGGCGAAGTCGAGCGTTCTGCTCGGATCGGGCGATCCGCATCGGTCATACAGGAGCATTCGGGGCCTGACTCACTCGATCGACTCGAAGAGGTTCGCTGCTACTCCGCAAGCCTGCTTCCAGTTCATGTCGTTCCCGTACGCATCTTTATGATAATCGTCGAGATCTTCTCGGAACTCCAGCAATTTCAGATCGGCCGTCGTGAAGACGGCACACCACGGAGATCGGCCGACGATGGACATCTCGAACATGCATTGTCTATACATGACTTTCATATCGTCTGATGGAAGAAGATGATCATCAGGGAGAGATCGGGTGGAATTTGAGACTACCTTCGGCCAGGCTCTCGGAGCGGCGTTGAGCATTTACGCTCGGTGCACTGACGTACCTTTTGAGACTCGGCGACCCAAACGGGAGCTGAGTGTTTCCAGCAGGCTCGAGTAATAGGAGCTGTTTTCCAAACTCGTGACCGCCGGTGGGGTTTTGACCAATTTTCCTTTTTGCTGCGCGAAGAAAGAAATGTTAGCCCTTAAAGCTCGCCTTCTCGTGGAGCCCCTGGATATCTGCCATCAACACGTCGAGTTATGATCCGGGAGAAAACAAAACAAAGTATGGAGACGGAAAGATTTCCAAGACTTCCGAGGCGCCATCGGCTCTGGAAAGTTCTCCTCGAATCGCCCTCATTCGAGTCCCTGTCGCGTGAGAGGGGGACAGCCTCATTGAGAAGACTTTGGTGATCATGATTCAAAAACATCGAACGCCCCGAGAATCCATCAAACAGACATGAGCGATCTCCGAGAGCCTCGAGAGGAATATGCGAGATTGAGGATTGAAGTTTTGCACGCTTGGTCTCTGTCGATGTTACAGGTTCGCTAGTCAGTCGGGCGATTCGTTCCGCTGTGTTTGATGGACGCTGTCGTCTGACGGAGGCCCCACCATATGCGCGGAATGTAAGCGCGCATGGTGTAGCCGAAGAGCAGCTAAGACTACAGAGAAGAGACTGGGAACTAGCAGAGAGATCCAGCGAATATTGAGCCTCGCCTAGCAATAGAGCACAGGGTAGAGCCCGCACCGACGAAATATGAGATCAAGCAAAGCTAGTCCGCTTCGAACTTACCTTGAGCTTGGCGGCGCACTCTCTGTGGAAGTGCAGCAGGTCGTCGTTGACGTTGTCCCTGATTTGTCTCTCGATCACACTGTTGAAGACGCCTTCTGTGAACCATTGTTTCAGGAATGCATAGCCAGTTTCTCGACTCCTGACCCTGCTCGTGAAATCGACGGAGATCGACGAGGATTGAAATGGTCTCTCCACCGAGAAGATGGACGGAAACCGTTTCTTCAGACGAGCGACTGAAAATTCCGAGACATGCGTATAAACTCTCTCGGTTCATCAAAACCCCCCCTTCGTGACCTCAAACATTGGAGAGGATCGCTAAATCACCTTGTTCTGCGACTATCAAGTTCCCCTGAGGCGCCACCAGGTTATCCTGATCGGGTACGAATGGGAAAACCCAGTTCGAGAATTCCTGCAGATCTTGCTTACAGAGACGGCTCTTTTCCCTAGACACGATATCCTCCGCGAGTTTCTTCAGCCTGATGCTCGCTTCTTCTATGTCTTCTCGGTCAGGATAGCGCGTCGTATGGCGTTGGAATAAGAAGAAGAGGACCGGCTGGCACCCTGCGAAACCACCGAGCTAATTAATCGAGAGTGACAGCTCTAGAAGAAGAGGATCATGAGAAGTTAAGCGGAAAATTCACGATCCGAGTTCTGTCCAGTCGACCAGCCTCTTCAAAAATCACCATCCTACGAGGAAGAGCTCAATAAACGATTGGAGACTCACCCGGGATGTCTAACGGCTGGACGCTCTCATCCAGATGCTCTTGAATGGTGACGTTATAATCGGTTTTCGTACCACCCCATTTGTATCGATCCCCTTCAGGCAGATCACTGTAACACACTCTGCCGTTCACCGGGTCATAGCAACCCAAATGACGCTCCCGAAGATACAGGTATATAAAGGTGCCGCCGATCAAGAGAAGCGTTATCGCCTGAAATGTATATCCTTCATTAAGCCAGGCGACTTAATTTCTTCATCCATTACTCGCGAGAACGATATCTTCAGTAGACGGAGGTTGATTCCGGTTCTGAATTCAGTCAGAAGTGCGATCGATAGAACAGTCAAGTAGTGGTTGTTGCACCGTGAATTACAGCCCGCTCCTGGAATACCCCGTGATCGGAGATCTACGTGTTGAAGGACAGCCGGGAATCTATCGGAGTTCCCGGCAGATTTCGAATTGGAAAGCGCCCTTTGATATGCACAATCACCAATCTTATCCTGATGGAGATTCAGTGTGCCTGGAACCGACACGAAAAGGCGGACTTTCATCCTCGCGAGCTGAACTAGAGGAGCAAGGACACGAGACTGGCGATGGTCGACGGTCTCAAGTCTAAAACCCAGCTCTTGAAAGGAAGAGGAAAACGTCAAACACCCACTGCGCAGTATCCATCAGCTCCGCCATCGGTCGTCTGTGTTTCTGGAGCTATTTCGCTTCGGCTGTTAGTGACGGTGGACCGCCTTGTCCTCCTCTTCCTCCGGGTCAATTCCATCCTTTCCGGAAGCTGATGGAAGAAGCTCTCGGCGAATGTCGGAGGGTATGGAGCTCAGTATCACATCTTACGATACTCTAGGATCGACAGCTGACAGCGAATCGGAGGCGGAGAATGCCTAGCGAAATTCCAAGGCTCGTCAGGCGGCTTCGTTCTCGTCCTTCTTTCCAAAACAGTCGACGGCTACGCTACCAGCGGCGCCAGGGAGAAGAGAGAAGCGAGATGATGACCTAAGTCGAGGCAGTTTTGCCAATGCGTGTCTGGGAAATGGATCTGTCATTCGTTCCCCGCGTCGACCTCCTCGCGTAACATTCGAGACGCATCCGGAAAAAAATCGGTGGCTCGGAGGTAGGAGTCTCGTCGCTGCACTACGCCAGAAACGCTGTAAATTAGACATCTGCATCAATTGATCTCTGAATTCACGTCATTAAGCCGAACCAGTGGAGGTGTATAGTTGGGCGTGAGATACTGATGATGAAATCAAGAATTTCTACAGCGCTGACGAGCGCTCCCGTGGCCTAATGGATAAGGCGCCAGCCTCCGGAGCTGGAGATTGTGGGTTCAAGTCCCACCGGGTGCGGAGTTTTGTTTTGTTTCTTTGCGATTTTCCGAGTCGAGTTCGGGGAGACCGGTGTCTCGATCACGCCGAGCGGGCGGCCTCCTTTCTTTAGTTGCATTGTCGACATCAATTTTTTAGGAGCATCGTAATGATCCGCTCAGCTGTCGGAGAGTAACCTATTCCAACGATAGTGTGGCAGCGCGATCAATCTTCGAGTTCTAAATCAATTCCCCTATCTCGAGCACTATGCCCCTGTCAGATGTTCGGGGAAGATCTCAATTCCGGTTTACGAGGAAAGAAATTGCAAGAGCACGTATTGTTTTAGGATTCGATATGAACGCAAACTTCGCGGCGGAATCGACAGAACAATAGGCTCTTGCACTGGCTGATCGCCTCTGCTCGCACAGGTTCCGCGATTATGGACTGACATCCATACAACCAGCCGGTCCACGTTATGAACGGTATAGCCAAAGATTTCCCGATGAAGAACAAGGATAATAATATGTAGATCCTGCCGACTCGCCGTCCTCAGTCTGCGAGAATATGCGCGGGGAGCATTCAAGTAAAGACCTGTTGACCGGCTGGCAGCATGGTTCCATGTCGAAGATTCGGCGAACGAAATTTCGCCATCGACAGACATCCCAATAATGAGATATCTTGTACAAGGACGGTTGTGCTCGCTGATTCTCGGCTGAGAGTTCCAGGAAATTCAGGGCACGGGCTCATCCGTCAAGTGTTGACTTTCTGGCAGCTTTCCGACAGACCCGGTCAACAGATATGGCCTTTCATGCGCCAAGCCTACAGCGCGAAAACTACGCTGGATCGAGGTAATGGCACATGAGAGAAGAGATTCTTTGAATCCACCGTAGACGTTCCCATGCATGGATTCCGTTTGCCCGGACTCGTCTCGGTCGAGATTGAGAATGCGGTCGTTAGCCTTCCCGCCATCTCAGGTCACGAAGCACCACTCGTCAAAGCATCGAATCTTAGGAAACTTTGCCTTGAGCTCAAGCTCCGTCCCACCGAAATCGCGGAGCGAAAGTCCGGCTTATCGATGCGATGCAATTTTTCTTCCGGGCACAGGCGGATTGGCGGCCTCTTGACCGCAGCCAGAGACGATCTTAACCCACATTCGAGGACGATAGGGGGATTCGATTCGCCTTCGTTTCCTGACCGCTCCTTATTCGAAGACATCGAATGCAGCAGAATTTCCCGCCGATCTCTCGTCGAACTATGTATCCGTAGACTCGAAGCCGCAATTGAGCGAGAAAATTTCTCCACTATCATCGACCGTCTCGTCTTGGCTGAATTTCAAAGACGGCCGCGTCGGAGTGAGCGGCTTTTCGTTGACTGAGTCATTTGTTCGAGAGCGTAGAAGCTGGCGAACTCGTTGCTCATCGCATTGAGGCGGCTTCCGATTGCAGCGGCAGTCGAGTAATCGGACGTGTCCGTCCGCGTCAGAAAAAGGACTGCTGAATACTACTTCGACCCGAGAGTTTTCCGCAACATATCCGCGGCATCGACGGTGCGCGATCAGAGGTGCTCACTGTTAGGAGCTCAGCCGATCAGAGGAAGACGAGGAGAAACTCAAGGTCACACTGGACAGGGAATTTATATTGGAATAAATTGTCCAAGTAGATGGATGGTCGCACGGAGCGAGCGATATGAGTCGCTGGGGAGGAGATACCAGGAGGAACCTTAGAGTGAACACAGTTTGTCATACGAGACTTTCCTTGTGACCGCTTTGTTTGAGTCGTCGTCTCATTCGGCAAATGGATTGGGCTCTGCTCGCGGAGGAAGAGGGACGACGAAATCTTTCCGAAATTCCCTGTGGGGCACGTCTCGGGCAGCCAAATCCAGCGGGATACAGATTTGTGGAAATGGTCGTCGGGTTCGAATGATAATTTCCATAAAGCCGATCGGGCGGCGTCGATCAATCCTCGGATCATATTGCGGTCAGTCGATTGATCCGCCGGAGGAACGAACTTTCGGTCGCCGCTCAGGGCGACGAAAAGATGTGTGGCACGGTATCAAAATCGAGTGGCTCTCATCTACTACTATCTTTAATAAGCCGACGCTTACCGCGAACGAGCCGAGTGTTTGATCAGTCGACGACCGGGAAGTAGACGGTGGCTGTACGCGGAGTGAGCAATGAATACCCGCTTGAACTGATACGTCGTATGGGTGCCGCGCACTTTGCGAAAGATAGAAAAGTTTCTACGCAGTCTGCGCGCGGAAGCCAAACATCATTGGCAAGAGGAATATGTCCAATGGATATTCAATTGTTCGGAAGCTTCCAGAAAACATTCGCGGAAGATCCCGAAACTCCGAATTGAGTCTTATCCTTTTAGATACGTCTCGTATTCCAAAACGTTGGCGATAATCAGCGAACAGATGGACAATTATTAACCTGCGAAGTGACAAAGATCGCCTCGCATAGCCTGTAGGTCCGTGTTGCGTCAAGCGACTCCACCCAAGACTACCGGGATACTGTAGTCGGTGGACGAGGTTCCGCTGGCAGTCGCATTCAAAGCGATGTGAGCCAGACCCTTCGGAATGACTTATCGATCGCTTGATGGAATTAGTGAACTCGCTCATCGATGCCTTCAACTCGACCTTCACGAATGCTCTCTCTTTTCTTTGGTGACCCACTTTACTCGCGATCTTGTTCGGGTGTTGCCGAGATGCGCTCAGGGGCCTCACCGTCCCTCAAAACACTCCGCGGTCAGTCTTGGTGCTCTAAGCAGCTGCATCAGCTGCAGAGAATAGACTCCGGGGCTACTCATGAGCTGCGAGGATCTGAGCGATACACACGCACACACTGCGCGCGACTGGGACTTGTACATTGAATGTTTAGCCGGACCGGGAAAACCCCCGCTGCTGCGGGGACCTGGTCCTGGCCCAGACATTCCTGTAGATATTGCAGAGATCACTCTCCCCCGGAAGGCCCAACATGGTACCCGTGGAACGCGAACCTGTCGGGGGAATGGGGGAAGCGCGGTATCTTTGTGAGACGCTCCCAATGATGGATCGCCAGAGCACGCACAAAGACGCCGAAGATCGACAACTCGAGTGTGACTGACTTCATCCCGAATGAGTTTGTTTTTCGTCTCCATTGAAACGTGGCTCTCCAGGTCGATAGAACGCTCTGAGCTGAATCAACGGACTCAAATAACGGAGTACCAACTTTCCAAAAGCCGGTGCTTTTGCTGGCGTCAGTTTAATGTCAGGGTCATGATGGAAGCGCGGATTTGACTAGTGAAAAATGACTGTGATCGGAAGAGTCCGGAGGCGGGTGACGAAGATTCCATAAAATTCAACCGAGTGACCTCGTTTCCACGACGACCGCCGAACCAGCACCAGGTACCCAACCGAACGTTCTATATTTCGAGCCGTCACGTCTCACAAAGACAATCGAGTGGCTTTCGAACGAATGAGGCTACGATTCAGTTCCGCAAAACAAGCCTTCATGCTAGTCCGCAAGCCAGTAAGGGGTCGGTATTGATTTCCGCAGGGGAAAGAAAACGGAAAGCAAGGTCAGGGACACCGTTCGATAATGTGTTTAGAATGTGAGGTGTCCCGCCCAAGGTCGGTCGTGGTCGATTCGAAGCGCCGCTTCGGAGGAGGAGCGGAGAGAAAAAGCTGTACGAATTGTCGTCCGCTCCTGTTTTTGTGGAGTCGACTCGCTTGATATTACGTCACGCCTGCAAAGGGAATGATTGCCTCCTGGCGTGCGCTGTTCATATCCGAGCTCATATCCGCCCCGTCTCGTGGGATTTACGATGTCGTGGCTTCGGGGCGAGACGGACCAGATCGCAAAGTTATATGTCGCGACTTGTTGCACGAACCCCGCACCGGAGTCACAAATAGAGAGCTATGGAATTCCGGAAGCGAGCGAGGCTGTGAGGGGAACCGTGTTCGATTGAAATGAGTCGGCTCGTCGTTGACGATAAGAACTTTTTCGACGGATATCGGTGGAGACCACGTTCAGCTTCACTTTAGAGGGAAGGCAAACACTTCAGAGATTCTGGACTCTCAGCTTATCAATCTAATCATCTCATGATCTACCATATCGAGCAGGATATGACGTGGCGCCCGGACGGAGAGACAATCACAGCCGGTGAGCACAATACGTGAGCTTCACCATCAAATTCGACACTGAGCAGGCAATTTGATTTTTTCCCATATCCACTGAGCGGTGGTCGTGTCTACGTGGGGTCAACTCAGCGTACAATTCTTCCGCGAACGCTTTCGGTCCCATGCCGTGAAATGCTCTGAATAATTTTCGAAAACACGGTGCTAATGCAGAACAGAGCCGAGCAACCCGATTTGATCGCTCCATGCGTTTCCTCCAGCCCGGTGCACAAAAAAAACTGGGTGGCTCCAGGGCTCTGGCAGCCCTCTGGAAAATTTTGTTTCGGCTCGCTTTATATTGCTCTCGCTCTATTTTGGTTCACTCGGTTCCCGACAATTTAGAGTTTCACAAGTTTCGGTGAGCTTGCTCTTCTGGAATTATTTTTCTGGCTTCTCTCAAGTTCGCTGAACTCCTCGTCCGAGCTCTTCCGAGCTCATTACGAAAGTTAACATTGCTGATTCCATCTCGTGGATCCGCTCAAATCTCACAGACGGGGGAGGCGCCCTGACCAGACCTTATGGCTTATAAATCAGCGATAAACACAAAAGTTCCGCAGGGCGTTTTCCGGCAGTTCCGAATTCGGAGCGCTCATCGTAACAAGGCTTGAGAAGGATTCATTCAAAGTTTTCGTCAGCAATAACCCAGATGATAACAGCAGCGAACACCTGTTAAATTATAATAGGGATCGGACGACTTCACGCTGCATGAAACACTGCTTTCCGTAACGAATGACAATCATAGCACCGCTTGAATTTAATTCGACATTGAGCTTGCGGTGCTCCGAACAACCTACCGAAAGTGTCAAACAGCATCGGAGACAAACTCCCATATTGCTTCGATGCCGTTTCCGGAGTCCAGGTTTGAAGTTCTCATCGACGAACAGATCCGGGTTCACGTGCAGCACTCCTTCAATGTTTCTGTAAGACATCACGAAGGCGGTGTGGTCAGTTCATTCGTAGAAGTTTCACTCGAGGCCAGCCGGCCAGTAAGTCAGTCAGTCACTCAGTCATTCTCGACACTAAGTTCACTCGACATTTCGTTGTTTAACACAGCTTTAAGGGTGGCACTACAAGGCAGATTCTCATTTCCTCCGTCGAAGAAAGCGGTCGCATAAACAAACGTTTGGGAAATATCAGGTGACAGCGACCGAGGCGTTGGCTACGTAACAGCGATCTTCTGAAGCAGCAAAGCAACGTTTGCAAACTGTGCAGCTGGGTGGATAGTGACCCTTCGCCCATTGGCTCCACATGGGCCCTCCCTTTCCACCGTTCTCTCTTCTGCTTTGGCCGCTGCTGTGAGCATTGCCGTGGTAGCCGCCTCTTCCCTTCTAGATTTGGTTTACCGGGCTTCGTTGAAGACGAACGTCGGTCGGTGGAAACTTCTACGTCGCCATCATCGTCGCCGTCATCGTCGTTCCCTTCATCAATGGCAGCAGTCGAGGTTGTCATGGTCACAGCTGAGTGAGATCAACTTACTAGTGTGTCTACGCCTCCCGCGCCACCATGCAGCAGAAGAAACAGAGAGCACTTAGGCATTCCGTGGCTCCGTGGAGAAAGTACTCGATGGCGCTCATGAAGCACTCGCACACTTGCACGCAGCAACAGCCATCGCTGGCACTGACGGCAGGCATTATCGTCGTATTTCCGGACGGAAAAACGGACGAACGAACAGACGACTGAACAAACGAGCGATCCGCTGTCTTTTAGCCAGCACGGGTGACGTCGGCGTCGTCGAAACGTTGCGTTGACTCCGGAGCTGCTAAGCACTCTGAGCTTTGGAAGAGCGCACGCCGTAGTCTCAGGCCTGTGTTGCGATGAATAGAACCAAATCAGCGACCGATTCAGGTGGCGACGGGATGCTGACTGCGCACGAAAGTGGAAGCTGTTCATGCGATTCGTACTTCAGGGACCTTGGTCGAGCGTGGAAGAGCCGCCACAGAAGATCCCACGCAAACGCGATCGAAGCCTATGGTCGAGCTGTCAATGACTGCATAGCGCACGAACGAACGTGGAATTTCTCGCGGCCGGGGGAGGATGGGATGAAATAATAGATAAGCGCCTTCTCTCTCGCGTGGAGCTTGCTCGACCACTCAAACCAGATCCAGTCAGAAACACCAGTTCTGGCGGCGCGTGAACGCCGCGCTCTTTGTTGACAATGAACGGTCGTCGGCGTGGCCGCCACCGTCGTTGCTGCGGCTTTGGCGGTGGCAAGAGAATGCGTGTTTTGGTCACAGTGCGTTGTGACTCTCCGGTCGAAAAGAGGCGAACGAGCTCAGTGCCGGATTCAATGCTTTGGTAACCGGGGCCTGTCAGTCAGCTGAACGGTGGGTCGTTCCTTCGTCACTCTCACTCAGTGTCGGTTCCCGAGCCACTCGAGTTCTACGAGCAACGCCTATACCCTTGACGGCGGAGTGTTGCTCTTCCAGACTCTAGACTCTAGACCAATCGACTGATAGTCGACTATCGCATCGTCGTCGATATGGGCCTACTGGAGAGGGAGACCAGGGCCTTCTCAAATAAGAACAATCACCTGAGAACAGGCACCCGCACAGCCGGCACAGCTCGCGGGTGCTTCCCCGGCAGGAGATTCCCTCCGCACAGTGACTCAATCGTGGAGAGAGATGGATGCCTCAAAATGCAGAAGTCTCTCTCATCGGCAATGGTATGAAGTAGACGAAGTTCATGGTGGTCTGCGGAGTCGGAGAGCGGTATTATTTTTTCTCTCGCTGATTTCCGCACCGGGAGCGCGGCTTCAGCCCTTGGGATTCGATCCGATTTTCATCTTATTCTCTCCCGCATCCTCTCCATCGGATATGTAGAGGACAATTTGGATCATCGATGCGGTATTCAAATTGCGAGCTCGACACCCACGGTGACACCATCGGGTGACTATATCGATTGTTGCGGCTCACAAAAACCGGAATCGCATGGGATTCATGCTGCGACTGATCCCGGCTCACCCGGTAGAGCGTTTCAAGGATCATCTACACGAACTGTGTCGCGGTCGATTCCGTGAAATTTGGGATGAGCTCCCGCACCTTCAAGACATAGTCCCATGCGGAGGAAGCTACGCACAGTCCCATACGTTCTCGAAGTCCGCTACTTTCGGCCCTGGGACTTCAAAAGAACTTCCCTCCAACGACTCCCTCTGAATGAGCTCCACGAGGGCGCGAGGTCACAGAAGCGACAATAGGCGGATGTGCCCGTGAATCCGCGAAGATAACCTCCGTATCCTCCAACTAGAATGAGATTGAGATGTATCAAGTTCTCATTCGATCCATCACTTGTTGGGTAATAGCGAGTTGGGTAATAGCGCGGCGGAGACCCGCTTTGGAGTCGCGAATCTCGAGCCAGACCGACGATCGGAACAGACCTCTCGTTATGAAACGATTGGCAATGCATCGTCGAGAATCCAATATGGGGCGATCCTATATTCGCCGAGCTCAATATGATATAGGCCCATATTGGATTCAGCGAAACCCCAATATCGGCCGATCCAACTTTTCGTCTCAATTCATTTGACCGAGAATATAGAAATCAATTTCAGATGCGCATCCGACGCTAGGAGAGAGCCACATAACATCATAGCGAGGGCGCTCCGCTACGCGCAGCGGCGAGTCTCTCGGAGGAGAGATTCTTCATGTTCTCGAGAGCCATCACTCGCCCGGGTTGCTCGACCCTCGATCACGTAGAGACGAAATCCTCGAATCGTGGGGACCGAATCGCCCTCGATGCTCGCGTCTCTGCTGAGGTCACAAGGATCGAAGTGACTCTGGCAGAGAGCGAGGCTCTCGAGATGATAACCTCGGGAGACACTCTACGCGACTGGTCCCGTTTTCTTTAAGCACCGTTCGAACTAGTTTTTGGCAATGGAAAGCTTCTTCACAGCGAGCCGGGTTTGGGCAGAACGTGACGATCAATCATACCGATCGAGATCAGATCTCAGAGGAGATTCTTTGGATCTACGTTTGTATTGATCTCGTATCTCGGGTGAATTAATCTCGAATCTCGTACGTATTGATCACTCACCGGATAACGAGCAGGGTGGGTTCCCCCCGCTCTCCGGAAACCATGTCGGCGAGTTATTTCCAGACACTCCCGTACAGCGATCCAATTGAGCGGCAAATCCCACAACACTGGAACTCATCTGATGCCGACACGCTCGCCATGGTCGACCATGGCATCAAGCTCTCGGAAACTCTCCTGCCACGACCAAATACTTTCAGCTTTGGTGATCCCGTCCGGTTATCACGGCTCTCGGCTTAAATATAGAGAGCTCTGAGGACTGGCGACCAGAGCGTGGATCCAGCTCAGCGATCTCCATGGAAAAAAGAGCGACGCCGAGAAAGGATCGGAGACCCTGCCCGCCAGTCGGAGAGGCCAATCAACGACGAATGGAAACTGCTGTTCTTCTCTCGGATCTCTTCCATTGAAACTTAAAGACCTACGCTGGGGCGAGCATTTCTCGTTCGGCGATTGTTTATTTCGCTTCGGATCTCTATTTTTAACAACAGTCGCTCTGAATGAAATATGAGTGTACTGACGAAGGACGCCACGTCATATGAATTTCGCAGCCACGTGCTTCGCATGTGGATTTTCCCGTTCGAGAACGCACCGAATATTTACTTCGATTCTCATCCGACCGGAGCGAGGAAGACTAGCTCGATTTTGTATTCCGAGTGTAGAAAGAGTGATCTTCCATCCGGTTTCTGTCATTGTACCTGAGACATGGCACGCTAACGACAGCCACGCCTGATTACGCGGACACCAGCGAAATCCTCGAGACGTAATCGTCGATGCGACCGACCCCTATACGAATTTCGCGAGAGGCTGGGCTCTCCAAAGCCGTTCAGCCGCTTACGATGAGCTCGATTCTCTAGCCGACATATTGATCCACCATGACTTCTCGAAGCGAGCTCAGATTGAATTTCGGCAGACGCGAAGTACAGCGGACTGGCTTCCGGACTCTCGCCGACGATTGGAGCCGACCCGCAGACTTCTATCAGATCAGCAGGGTTAATGGATATAGCAAGGGAGGGAGTTGAAGCAAGCCAAGATGCGCTGAAAGAAGAATATTGTCCGCCAAACCCTCAGTCGCGAGCATACATATCAATTAGTCGGGAATCCGCGACGCCTCATTCTCTCCGCATGCGTGCGAGGGTTCACCGGAGAGAGCGCTCCGTTCTGCTCTCAAGCGTTGCAAGAGACGCAGCAGCAGCACGAGCAGTGCTCAGCTCCTCGACATCGACGATCTCTTTTATTTGAGCAACAAAGCCCCGTTACAGAAAGATCTGCTCCTGAGATTTCGTCTAAGCATCGCGATTCACGCTCTTTTCCGCAGTATCGCGACCGATCCGTGCACGATCAAGTTGGTCCGCGAGAGCCTTCTCCGGAGAAATTCGAGGACTTCCGCCGGCTGTGGCGCGTGGCGTTTCGGAACACGTGCACGTCAAATCGAGCCCTGCTCTCGCTGCTGTTGTAGAGTCATTCGCGGTCGAAGTGTTCACGAGACGCCGCAAAATGGTCGCGAAAGACTCTTCACAAAAAAATGTTTCGGACAAGCTGGGGAACCTGTTCCTCGCCTCGGTCCGGGAGTTCATCATCTGGAACAGACACTCGCTCTGTAATTCTGCGGAGGCGAAGGGAATTTTCAAGAAGATCCTGTGGTCGCTTCAATTCGCGACGGAAGCGCATTCAGCCGCTGTGATGACACTCTGGTTTGATCTGATGGAACTCATGCGTGTTACTCATGTGCATTGCATCCGTGAATGGGCGTATGAGGTTCTCGTCGAACTCTCCAGCATGCGGCATCTTCTCGAGATCGTTTCGAAACTCGGAGGCTTCTGTGCTTTTCAATTCGAGTACACCCGAGGGAACAATGACTACATCATGGTGAGACCCGAAGCCCGTCTTGTGATTTTGACGATGCTCGTCAGGATTGCACTTTTTGTGTGCAAGAAGTTCCCGGAGTTCGCGTACACCATTCTACTGGACTACAAATTCCATGAAATGATCGCTGAGTCGATTGCGGACGAGAGAATTCCAAACGAGTTCCGTCGTGAAGTTTCGAGGAGATTCCTGCAGCTGTGTGAATCGATCAAGAAAACTCATGATAAGAGTCTACCTCCGCAACATTTGCGAGTTCAGCAGCTGCGCCATGCGAAGCCACGCATGCAATTAGGGCGACAGCAAGTTAAACAACAGGGGAATCCTCCGAAGGCGAAGCAGCTCGATGAATCGACGCAACCAGCGTCGCTTTACGTAGATGTTCCTCTACGGGGCCCAGTTAACGAACAAGCCTTCGAGCGACAACAGCCTGCGGAGAAATTCTACCCACCAACTCATCGCGGATCTACGCGATCGGCTGAGCTCAATCAGCAAGCAAAACTCCTCCAATCTCACCAGATGCAAGAGCAGCTTCGACAACAAGCTTCTCAGAAGCTCCATCTCCAGCGTCTGCAGGAGGCTTATCGGCAACACATTTCAGAGAAGAGCCATCGCGAAAGTCCAACTATCGGGTCCATCGTCAACGCTCCGAAAGTGTGGAGTCTCGCGGAGGCTCAGCGGCCTAATTTCTGTGGCGTTCAATCGAAGGGAAACGATCTGAAGAGCGAACTCGAGGACTCTGTAAAATCTCCCAAGGGAGAGTCAGGAGAATCGGCACTGCAACGCCTCCTGCGAAATCTTGGCGGCTATCGCCCTCAAGACGAGGACCTCAAACACACTGGAATCGTGAAACGATCGCAAGCCGGAATCGACGTCATTCAGCCGGAGGATCAACGGAAATCAGTGGCGCCAGCTCCGTATCAGGGACCACAACTGTTTTTGAGCAGCTGGCACGAGATCTTCAAGCACGGTCGCAAACTAGTCAAATAGTCCGGGTCGATCCGCCGCATCCAGATCGGCAGATCTCACGGAGACGCTTAGAAGCTCAGTCGAAACCGACAGACCTTCGGCAGAAGCCGGCTAAGCCGAGTCGGGTGGAGCCGCAGGCTCGTCAACGAGTCGAGCAGAACCGATCGCGTAGGATTCAGCTTTCCGATGGAGAGGAATCTCCGGGCTCGGAAGGATCCGATGTCTTTTCGGAGGAAAGTCCGGCGAAAGAGGAGGCGCTCGATGATCCGACGAACAGAGCACGGTCCGTTATGCTCGCCAGAGACTCCGGGGAGCGATTGCAACAGGAATCGTCAGTCCTTGATCTGAAACATGATGTGATCGTTGACAAGCGAGCCGTTCAACGGCTGCCGAGACAGGAGAAAAAATCGGAGCAAGTGAAACAGAGTCCAATCCAGGCTCTTGATTATGAGGACACACGACCGAAAGATTTGGGTACCCTCTGGCGCCCGGCTCAGGACGGAGTTTACGGCGATCTGAAGCAGCTATTGGTTCGAATGCAGCAGCAGAATGGCAATTCAGTTGAGACCTATCGATCGGAGCAAGCCGGAATTCCGGTCCTGACTTCCAAGAAGAGACGGCCGGAGGTATGGCAATTACCCTGTGAGCAGCTCGTTCGCATGCGAGGCACTTCCTATCAACTGGCTGAGCTAAGCGCAGCATCGACGGGTCGTGATTGACTTAGAACACGACGATTCCCCTGCTGGGAGCCCGTGCTCGAGTTTTCAGCGATTTCAATGGAATTCGGTCTTGTGGAGCCGGATGCGTATTTTAGTTATACTTTATAAGGGTTTAGATGCTTCCTAAAGAACTCAATATTATGCCACAACGTGAGCCGCATCAGACATTGTTTGAGCTAGGAGTGCCGGCAGTTTTCATTGTGATTATCCCATTTGTTGTAACAAAATTATTAGAATTCGTTCGAGAGACCTCATATGTGACTGCAATTTTTGTTTCGTGCACGAGCGGGTAGATTCCTAGCCGATAAGTGCATTTGATCCGCAACGCCTCTTTTTGATGACTGCGCTGCTAATGTTCTCTATTTTTATTACTTGATTGATTGATCGATTTTGAAGGGATTTTGAACGATTCTGGTCAGGGACAAAGGACTCTTCACAAATCCTAATGAGTGAGATCCACGCTTGTGC
Organism: Galendromus occidentalis; assembly: GCF_000255335.2. NCBI lineage: Eukaryota > Metazoa > Arthropoda > Arachnida > Mesostigmata > Phytoseiidae > Galendromus > Galendromus occidentalis. The sequence continues at coordinate 836,499 of NW_003805439.1, forward strand.
ATGCGATCCAACGAACGGTATACACCTTGAATTAAGCTTAGCCTTCGCGCTAATCGACAATATATCTTCTGTATAAATAAACTAGCGAATAAACATTCACAAATCGGGATCTGAGGGACATTCTGATCTTTATTCGATTCGGTTCATCTAATCGCAATAGTTTATGTCGAGGATTGGGACGGCCTCTCATCGTAGAGCGAAAGCCGGAAATTTAGACTGCCGCGGAGAAATGAGGATTTCTGATTCCTTCCCGGAGAAGCACAAGAGACAGGTGCTCCTGCTCCTCTCGAGGGAATATACACAGATATGAACCAAAACAATCTTAGGCTTGCAAGGTGCGCGTAATTATACTTATAGTCTAGTCTGATAATGATCGCAGGCGCAGGAAGCTCCGCTCACTTCAGACTTGGTATGTATTTACAAAAAAAGCCGTGGCTTGTTTCCTAGTTTGCTCTCATATAATCGTCGACAGCCAACATCTGTATCTCTTTTCCCGACGATGATGTGATCCCAATAGTCCGTGGCATCGACGATTCTATGGAATTGGATTTTCTCTTGAATCAATGACTAGCTTCTGGCATCATCGCCGGATGATCCCGAGGACGATGATCGATTGCGGTAGCGATCGTAGGGTACGGGCCGTTTCCGAGCGCTGGAAATTCGATTAGAGAAAACAGCTTTTCAAGGATATCCTCGGAAGTATGACATATTCGGAATCCAGGGGAGCAGGCTCTTCGGGCATGGCCTTCAGAATGAGATTGGGGATCGAGGAACGGAAATGAGATTTCATGGGAAGCAAACGGAAACTCACCGATACTCAAAAACAGAGGGGAGCAGTCCCGTAGGGCATCCCAGCGCTGCTCAAACTCAACGAACTAATAACAAAACCATCGTGGGAATGATTCCTACCACTTTCTAAGCAGAATTAGCAGCACAGGAATTACGTCGTGAATAACGTTGCATTCAGGCAGAAAGCGAGTCGCAATTGCTCCTGGACGCCCTCCATAAATGTTGAATATAGATATTCCGTGCAATCAACCGACTCGTTCTATCGACACCATGCGGATTTCTTGCACTGGAGATCATCAGGAATGTTTCTCACAAAAATAATTCATGACAGACAGCGACGCTCAAGGCTCTCGGCCTCCCTCAGACGTGGGATCGAGAACCATTTTCTCTTCCAAGATTCGAAAACAGAGTATCCCAAGGTAAGATCAGCTTTCCGGGGAGCAAAGGAGTGAATTCCTCATAGCAGATCGATATAAGCCCGACTAGGATCCCGAATACGAGCTGCTCCACGAGCGACTGCTTCGAGATCTTCTCCTGCGTCCCGACCATGAAGTACTCCCGCTCCTTGACCTGGACGACGACAGCATCGAACGACTTGAGCTGCGGTTTCTGGCTCTACGTCTCCTTCTCCATGAGGGCCCATCCGGAGCCCTGTGAACGAGCGAGCCATGCAAACTCAAATTATAAGAATGAAATAAGGGAAATAAACGAAACATTGAAGCCAACCAGAATATGAACGTCAATATAGAATATGAACCGATATGCACAGGCGCTCTTTTCTCGCGACCGGCGACGTGGAGTCGAAATGAGTCCATATCCTACCTGGTGATACGACGCTTGTCGAGGAAACTCGGAGATCCTGATCTCCTCGGAATTGAGAGGCTCCTGTGCCTCGACTGCGATCTGCTGTACGATCGACTGCGACTGGTGGAATAATAAGTTTATTAGGCTCCTCTCCCCGACGGTGCTCTGTATTGACAAACAGCCGAACGGCCGGGGATATGTCGAGCGTGCGAAACACACTCAACCATGTATTACTCACTCTGATCGACTCGAGGAGCTGTTTGATCGAGAGCGAGACGAATATGTCGACCTCGACGAAGATCTCCGGCGCGAATCCGACCTCCTTGAAGTAGAACGAGATCTCCTCGACGTGGACCTACTCCTAGACCGACTGCTGCTCCCCGACCGACTGACGGATCTGCTCCTGTAAGCCACAGGGAGGTCGTCTCCCTTCTCCCATTTGCTCAAATCATTTTCCTGAGAGGCGCTGTCTTTTCTCGGCAGGGCACCGACGGAATGATTAGAGGACCCGTTCGTCGCAGTCGCGAGCTTCCCGTTCGTAGTCGGGTTCTCCTGGGGCGGCGTTCTCCTGCTGGCCAAGAGTTTCCGAATTTTCACACAGTCGGGAGATGAGCTCGATTTTCGTTTCGCCGGAGTATCTTTCGCGGGGGGAGGAGACGTTTGATCGTTGCTGCAGGAGCTCCTCTTACGAGTCGATTCCTCAGAATTGTGCTTAGCTGATGAGCTCCGCGTGATTCCGGGCTCGGTGCTGCTGTCTTTCGATGAGCTGTCGATCAGTCCGTTCGGTTTGGACGAGTGCTTCAGCGGAATCATCGAGTTTCCATTGCGATCCTTTCCGTTAAAGCTGTGACTGTCTCTCGTGGTGTTCGACGAATTTTCATCATCCGAGCTCCCGGCAAACCAGACGGGACCGTTGAGTTTCTTCGTAGGTAGTTTCAGACAAAGCTGCGTCCCGGGGCTTTTCTCCACAACGCGACCTTTCAGGTCATCTTCTTCGTCAGCGTAAGGACTGAAGGACAACTTCGATTTCTGGATGTTCTTCTCGGAATTTTTCGGAAGATCGCGACGGGACTTTCTCGACGGATTATCTGCGGAGTTCAAAGAAGAGGTTAGACGTCAGACGATAGGCTTTCGGGGTCCCGAACGCTCGATGCGAATGAGTTTTGGGCATGGAAGCTGTTATGATTCAAAATTCTGACTCACCCTTCTTCTTCTTGTGCTTCTCACGCTTCGGTCGCTTCTTATCCGCCTCAGCGCTGTCGTCTCGGGAGTCTCTCGACCGTTTCTTGTCCTGAATCGAAGGAAGAATCGTTCGGAAACTTCGTCGGTATCATATCTGTGCCCGACCACAGACGGACAGGTCGGAGCGTGTGTTTCGGTTACTGTTTTTTAAAATTTGAATCGTGTTTCCGATGCTGGCGATCAACTTGCTTCACGGAGCTTATTGTTTCGAGTTTTCGTTTCCGTTCTGGATGTTGTTATGGTACGAGCAAAAAGTGCAAAATTGCGAAGTGTCCCTGTGAGAGGGTTACTTACTGCATTTTACCAATCATCACAGAGATCCTAAGGCATTCTAAGATTTGATAAGACCATTAGTCCAATTGTATAATGATGAAGTTCAAGTCGTAAGAAGAGGCTAGGGGAGTAAGAATCGGTCTACCATTGACAGAGTACAATTTACACGCGATTTACAGCGAGACACGCTCGTAATCGTGGGAAAACTTCTCGGGACGACCCGAATCGCGATTGACGCTTGTCGTAAATATCATAGAACAGACTATGGCACGGGTCGCTAGGCTCTCCGTTTCTTCGAATGATTGGATCGATCCGGTCATGACTTCTCATTTTATATGCTAAGAAGGCGCCACCAGAGGTCTCGATCGGGAAGTCCGATTCCGGAACATGCGACAAGCGGATCTCGAAAGCCCTGGCAGGGAGAGCGCGGCTCGGTGACAACAAAAATGTGCATCCTACATTAGATTTAAAAAAGAAGTGCGCTCCACCAGCTCTCGATTCCGTTCCGGTATTGGGAGCCCACGTTGAAGCAGGTCGGAATCTTCAGGGACCAGTTCTCGAGCAAGGAAGATCTCGTGAGTGATGGGGTAATTGCTTTCCTTGAGAATCCGCCACGAGGGGCATCGGACACTCATTAGACATGGAGGGCTTGCTCGGACGCAATCACCCCATCTATCTCCTCGTCAGTGACTCTATTAAGTCCGATTCGCATCGCTCAATGGAGCAGACTCCGGAATCTTCGTCAAATATCTTGGAACACTGACATGCACTCCTGGATACACAATAGATGCCGAGCAAAGGTTCCTGTTGACTCGGTGAGTTCACGTACCTTTCGCTTCTCTTTCTTTTTCTTCTTGTGGCGATGCGACTTTCGTCGAGCGCCGCGGTCAGTGCTGGAAAATATTCATCGGAGTCGGTTTATTGTCCACGACTAGGACACGACTGCGGGCCATAGATGTCTGGTACGCCCAGAGCGATCGCCCCCGTCTCCCTCCCCTCCCGGTCCGAAATGAAATTCGGCAGCTCAGAGCTAAATCTTTCGGTAATCTCCGAACCGCATCGATGCAAATCGTGAGCACGTACCTGTGATCTGAGCATTCACTCTCACTGTCGGAGGACGAGGAGTCTGCGGAGCAGCTGCGGGATCGGCGGGAGCTTTTCCTGCTGCGAACGGACATTGGCTAAATTATTGCGCGAACGAATCGATTGTAATCTTCTCGTTCACCGATATCCGTGAAATCAAGAGTCGAGAAGTCTTCTTCTTTATCACATCGATGTTTCTATTTTTTCTCGCACTTCTCACCTCTTCTTGATCCGTCTCTTGCTTGAATCACCTTCATTTCTCTTTGATGAGGAATTGGAATTTTCGGTGGCTGGGATGTTTTTGCGTCCCCTGGAAGCGTATCGAGCAAGGTTTCAGCTGATCGTCGACGCTGAAGAAATACTTCTACGGGAATCCCTACTGAAGCTGTCCACCCGAGACGCTAGTAAGCATTCGACTCCAAGCCGAGGACCACAGAGTGTTCTGGTTGACTCCTGATCGCAAGCAACTAGAAATAAGGCTATCATCGGAACAAAACTTACCAAACCTAAATACGCCGTAGCTGGCAAAGAACGAAACAGGTTTTCAAGAGAAATAATTGGAGAATGATACGGCCATCGAGGTCGAGTCACGGTAATGCGACTTCTTGCGTAGGTCAATCGAGTGAACCGAAACCGAATGGCCGATGCGGAGCGCCTCCGATCGATGCGAGCAAATAAGGAACGTTCTCCAAATTCCTCGATACTCCTAACGTACATGACTGAACTTCCAACCGGAATTCGTTCCTAAGTCATTGCTCACCTCGTTAAGAAGTCGGCATCGGCTTCGATAAGAGCGTTTCGTACCCTCACAGCATCCCGATTTTTGGCTTGCGTATCAACTCGCATACTGCAAAGAGAACAAGAAGCGCACCAGTCAGGTTCGGCTGATTAGGTTGACGCAGGACTGCTGCGGTTCCGGAAATAATCACATCTTCCTCCCTCATCCCTGCTCTCGGAATCGCCCGAGGGTCTCGTTCCGAACCCACGTAGTGTGTTCTGATAACCATCGTGTCCTTCGCCCAGGCCTTCCCGTGGCGAGAATACTCCTCGTCCCAGTTGTCACGTAATAATACGACATACGACCTATCAGAGTTTCATTGAGTTCATGGAAAGATCACGAACAAGTTTATCGAGGATAGCGGCCGATCGCGATGGACCGCTGGAGCAGCGGCGAAACGGAGCGGGAGCGCTGACACAGCCGAGTCCTCTTTCAGAGGAGAGTTGTCGTGTTCAGCCATCAGCCTTCAAGATCGACTTCCACAATGGAAACACTGTCACGACGAGCTGCCGGTATGAGCCATCGGGCGTACCTCGCAAACGAGTAACCCACGTCCCACAGCGTTCAGACAGGGACCGAGTCGCAGCAGATTCGAACTTGGGCTCCCTCTCACATACATGCACACAGACATACACTCTCTCTCCCAGTCGGTGCTCTGTGAGGCGATCCCGTTAGGCATCCTCCGATCTGGGAGAACTTCTCGATCCGCTCACCATGGTGTGAAGTCGCAGTCTCCGTCAACGAGAGAGTTCATTCCACACGGGGCGTAAATCCGTCGCCGCAAAACGACACCTCCGCGGCAATATTTTCCGTAGGCCAGGTTCTATGAGCCACCCTCAACAACGGCTTGACTGGCCTGCGCATCGGAAGGAGGCGTCGGGGAGAGGGACTCCAGCTGCCGAGGAGGAGAGTCGACTCCGAGGAGTATTTGTATGCAGTAAGGATACCGCGCCATAACACCAGGATATCTAGGCAGTCTTCACAGCTCTGGAGGAAAAGAGTGCCAATTGATTTCGTTCCGCCGTTGGAGCTTCAGGAAAACGGTCGTCGACCGCGCAGCGCTGCCACCGTGCTCGAGATTCGTTGCGGCGACCGATTTCTCGCCGATTTCGGATTCATCCTCGTTCGTGCGCTTGCACCCATTCTAGTTCGGAGCTTCATTACTTTGGGGTTGACGTGTGGTCCATGCATCTTCTCATAAGCTCCGAGTCTTCGAAATGCGACAGAGTCGGTCAAGCATCCTGCATCAAGGACCAACAACGATAAAAATCAAGCTGAATCTACAGAAAAGTCAAAGTCGAATCGGAGGAATCCATTTTGTGGACCGGCTGCGTTCTGCTCCAGGCTCGGCCGCTGGATGCATAGGTTGACCAATGAGTTTTATTCAAGAATTCCAATTTCTACAGAATATACAAAACTATCGCAAACTCTGACACGCTGAGTAGAAAAATCAGACCAATAGACTCGGCCGAGGTTGATCGCATACAGAATATCCCGGAATGTCGAGAATGATAGAGTGTCTACATCCATTGAGAAGAAATCACGAAAGAGGAGAATCTCAGTAGCAACCTCCGTGATATCGGATAGACAATGAAGGGTGCGCGGTATCGGTAGTTCATTCTCAATCGGCCACAGGGACTCTCCACGTGGAATATGCTCAGGTACTCGTTGGAAATCAGAGAAACGCCGAAATCCATCGATTCGATTCGCGTAGCCAGCTGGTCACTGAGAATAGGAAATACTTCCGAATTCTTCTGCCTGTACCATCTAAGCCAGCAGCGACCGAGCGGCTCCACACATCACCTCTACAGAGACATTGCAGTGGCGCTATCAGAGATTACGCTCTCGTCGACTTGAAATTCATCCTTGGTAGAATCTACGAACCCATTCGACAAGCTCAGGTTCAAGCTAGCCATGTCTTAATATAATTCTTGGCAGTATTCCGCGCTTTTCTCACTTCCTCCGTATCGTCCGGATGATCCCCTTTCAGATCGTAATGATGAGCCCCTCCACGAACTATAATGGCGGGCAGTGTTGGTCCGAGGCTCTTGAGGATGCCACCTGAAGACCAGGGATCCAGATCCCCATTTGAGAAAACAATATTCGATGCTACCGAAATCTTATCTCCAGCAAACATTGTGCGCACCCGAGAGGGGTTCGGTGTCATGCCGTAGCGCCTCTTGCAGTATGCCTTGATGCCATCGAGTTTCCACGAAAACGGATAACTGATATCGCTCTTTCCATTGGCACAATAGGGTAGGACGAGCTCATTGCAATTCTGGACCTGCCAGGCACTCCCGATGTGTTCGCCGTACACATCGTCGACGTTGTTGCAGTGCACGACTCCGCTGTGATTGTGGTAGACGTTAACGGCGTCGTAGATCGCCGAGAGGAGATCCTCATCTTTCTGGAAGTCTTTCTGAAGAAAAGCGCAGGCCAAACGGATCGGATAAGTGGACAATCTCCGCGTTTCCAGTCCATAGGGATAGTTGTGCATGGCGAGATTGACGTACGATCCGTATATCCAGTCCCTGACTTGTGCGAAGCCCGATGCGATATTCTTCTGGCAGACATGGAACTTCTTGAAGATGAAATTAGTCCCCTCCTCGCTTTCCTTGAATCTCTCGAGAGCTTTCCACGATTTGCGTATGTTGTTCACACACTTTTTGCCGCCCTCAGCGAGGAAAGCTCTAGCAACCCCATCGTTGAAGGCGTTGCACCCCACTAGACCCTGATAAAGGCGGATCGGGGCTCCTGAAGAGAGCGCAGCCTCAACCAGCCAAGGATACTTCATACGAAGCCAAGCCGCCAACATCCCGGCGTAGGAACCTCCGAAAGCGACGACTTTGCTCTTCTGAACACCCGGCCAGGTCTCCTTGATTTCTGAGATCACGTGCGCGAAGTCGGCGAGAGCTTGGTCCACGGTCAGATATCCGTAGTAGCTGACGTCTTTGAGAGAATCACGGCCGTAAGGCATCGATTTTCCGTAATAACGGTGCTCAGCGAAAACGAGCAGCGCACCGAACTCTTCGGCCCAGTCCCACAGGAGTCCGGTGTTGTAGACGAACAGCGCGATGTCTCCCTCGTTGCCGGCATAGAGGAAAATTGGACCAGGCTTGGTGTGATTGAAGTACTCGTTGTTGTACAGCACCCGCAGCGGGAACGTGTTGTTGTTGTAGTAGCCGAAATGGTCGATTGGGACGTTGAACCATGTCGTTTCCGTCACAAATCGCCGTCGGGCGGTGCTGGAGGATACCGCTCCGAGCAGGGAACAGACAAGTACTACTGGCAAGAATTGTAACAGGAGACACACACGCGCTGTCGAGATCGACATGTTTGTTGTGAGGATTACTTGACGTTTCGTCAATGCTGAAAATTTCTGATACTCGGACCGACGGGTGAGGGCGTATGCCTCATTGTGATTCCGTCTCTCGGGGCAGAATTATGATGATGTTGTCAAAGAGGAGAAAGCGAAAGTTGCACTCTTTGGCGCCGCTCCAACGAGCTAGAGACGAACGAGTGAGCGAACGAACCAACGAGCGGGCGGAGGGGCGGGTGGACGAATTGGAACACGTCGTCACTAGAATGAAAATGATCTACAATGTTGCTCACAGTCATCATCATGAAGTCGTTGTTGCGTCCGCCACCAGCACCACCATCAAGATCATCATTCGGCATGGCATCAAAGATGAGTCTCGAATTTCAGCTCTTGGCAATACTTTCGCTGATTAAGAACGCGTACTTTCGTGATGATGCTACCACCGTGGTCGCTGATGGTGTTGTCGTGCCCATGCGCGAAGTGCGTCTCTTTTTTTCTGTCGCAGATTCTACAGCTACGACTCCGAATTGCTCGTCGTAAGTGCGAGTGAGAAATCTAATTAGCCCGGAAGCTCCTTTCCCCTCACTCTGAGCAAGAAGACGTCGTGAAAAAACGAGCCACACCGAAAATCCGAGAGGCCACTCGTCTCCTTTGCGCTCCGCGCAGCTAATCTCAATGTCGTGGCATAATCGTCTGACGCAATCAAAGTTCACATAAGGGCCAGAAGCATGAGTTTTGCGGTCATCTGGGCGGAGATGGGAGCATGAGTTATGCGACGCATTACGGTCCCTTCAATAATTTCGCCAGTGAAGGCTGCTCAAGTTCTTGTGGATTCATCGAGTCTCGCTCAGACTGACGGAGAAATTATTCGGACTCAGAACCCGGCTCTCTGTATGGGCGTCGTCGTCTCGCGCAGCTGTGGCCATCGAAGTGAAAGCACCCCGCTCCGCTGCGAAGGTATGCAGCGGGCTCTTACCATTCTCGGTCAGATGTTGCGGACGTCTGTACTTGATTTCGATTGTGCTATTCTGCTAACAGAAGATTGCGAACATGTATGCGCACTCACGCTTTTTCACCGGAACGACGGAAACGTACTTTGTCGAGGTGAAGGCCGACGTAGCCGACTGCAACTAGAGCCGATCAGCTTCGAAGATCGAGAGGAATTCATGGAAACGATTGCTCCGAGGTAGGCGTTGCCGCGAAATTCCTCATGCGGTCGTTTCCGTGCGCACACATGAAGATACCAGCAGTTTTCGCAAGTGATCGTGGTCAAGCGAATCTCGATGAACACCAGCGGCGTCACTTACGCCCACGACTTGGATCGTTGAATAATTTCCGAAGTGCTGGAGTCCCGGATCGGCCAAGCTCTCGGGCGGTCAGGAGGCTCGGGCGCTTCTTCGCCCAGAGAATGTCCTCGGAGCAACGCGATGTCAATCCTAGGCAGCATAAGTGCTCTCAGTCAGTCCTAGCTCCTGATGTCTTTAACCATGAGCTGATTGCTCGTTACCATCCATGAATGCAGCAAGATCCCATCAGATTTTTCCGAACGCATAATTCTTACTTCGTCTACCGGCTGGACTTCTCCGAGCGCGTCTGTGGTAGTAAGCAGTCCGCATCGGTGGACTGGGCTCGCTCGAGCCCCCGCACTCTACTAGTTGAGCTGCACGACGCGGCACAAGTTTCGGCACGTCATGCGCCGAGCTCGTCACAGGAGAAGTGGCATCGTAATTACCGGGCTCATGTATTTTTGTTGTGGCTTTCATCACGTTGGAGAAGAGGAGCCTCGTGATATAAGCCACGTGACCGCCTCGTACGGCGCACCTCAGCACGGCGCGCTTCGCAAGCATTCTTGCGGTAGCCTCAATTCTGCAATTCCCTGAACCCATCCCGAAATGTTGTGGCTCTGATGCGCAGCTCCATCTCTTGATATATATTTTTGACTCTTCGCTGACGAAGACGAGTTCTTACGACTGAGTGAGGCGAAATGAATTTCATGAAGGCAGCTCGTCACAGAGTCGAACACAAAAGACTCCAATGTCACCGGTCCACTCTGGGGTTGGCGTCGACGCGTGACTCCCATCATCGTTTTCTTCAAAATTACGAAATACCCTTATATGTTCGTATATGTATCAAACTCGAGACGGTAATGAGGAAATTATTTCGTAGAGTAACTCCGAACCCCTCGGGGTACAGCAGACGGTACTCCACAATCGGTCGGTGCTCGACAGCTTATTCCAGAGAGTAGGTTGGAGAAGATCCGTTAACCCGGCATCCGGGCATGCTCGATCGCAGATCGGAAACCTCCAGAATATTCAAAGAGCAAGATCGGCGGGAAAAGAGTGCTCCTCTGCAGAGCTCCTCGCTGAGGCGGAAGGCGAACCCTCGTGATCCACCCCCCCCCCCCCCGCCTATTCGAAACGACTTCGTTTCTCTAACGCGATGTCGCTGACGCTACTCCTCCAGCTGCTGCTACTGTCGCCACATGGAATTCTCGTCGGAAGAAAAGAGGGGCAACACCTGAGCCACTTATTCTTGTCCCCCAACCCTGCCGCATTCCTCAACTGCTGGGCTGACTGCTTGACTGGCTAGCTCTGAGTCAGCCTCGTGGGCCATCTAACATCATGCAGCAGTAGGGTGGATATCCATCCATACCTCTGTCGAGTCAAGCATGCCGGCAAGCGGACCGGCTTGCTGCAAGAAAGCGGTCGACAGCCCATCCAGAGAGCCTCTAGTCGTTCAGGAGCCAGCCGTTACAAATCCCACATATTAAATGCACAACTCAGTCAGCTCACCAACCATTGGAAGCTTTCGGGACTCGTCGACATAAGCGCCCAGATAGAGTCGAACGCCTCGCTTGCGAAATTACGAATCTGATCTGGGAGAGCGATGCGGAAGCTCACGGTCCGCATCTGAAGTTCCGGCGTTCGATCCCGTCTCTGACCAGGACAACCAAGAGCTCGATTCTGTCGCCGGGAAAACGTTCGCCCCTCTGCTCCTGTCAGGATCGTCTAACTGCTCGCCCTGATCTACGAGCATGATTCAGGAGTTTTCGTAAGGCTCGTTTGCGCACAGATAGCTCGCCTGTATATCGGGCTTGCGCCAAGCCAAAAATCATATAGGTACCTAATCACCAACGCCATCAGTCGCAGCAGGCTCGACTCGGCCGCGTGGGGCGGCAGCTGCCACCTGAGATTTTCCGTTTCATAAACTCCACTGTTCGGCTCTCGAAGCATCTGGGCCGCCATCGAGCAAAGCCCAGCGGAAGGAAGCTATGTTGGAATCGCTGGACCGGTATGGCTGCTCACTATCGGAATCTGCGCAAAACTTCCCGCCACCAAAAACTGAACATAACAACTTGGTCGCCGCTAGCTGTAAAATTGTATCGCTCTCAGGAAATCCGCAGCACGCGTCCAATGTCGTCCCGATTGAGGGGAGAGCTCGTCGGGCTTGTCGTAGGGAGAAGCTTGTAATTGGACGACGACGACGACAATGACGAGCAGCTCGCTCACTCGCTTACCGAGCTACCCTCTGTTTAGGGCTTATGACAGCTCTTGTTCTGAGAGCTTAAATCGCTTCTGCTTACTGAATCCAGAGCTGACTCGGATGATATCCCGGAGCCCATCTCCGAGTCATCCGCCGGCTGCGGCCGCGACGCAGCCGAACGATTCGTCTCATATGAGGTTCATCGATATTTCCAGGAAGTAATATAATGCGCTTCCGTGAATCAAATTAGACGGGAAAGATCACGAGAAACGGGCCCGTGAACGCTTCCGAGAGAGGAGAAGAATCACTATGGACTGTAGGTACAAGGTTCCGAAACTTCCACTTCTGAGTGAGTGTGACAAGTCGATTTTCGAGATCGACGCAGAATGCTCCGCTGACATCGCAGTCGGGCGCAGGCGAGACCAGCGAAAATGGAGGTGCCGAATCATGTCATGCCTCGGAGCCTGTCGCATTATTTCGCTCGGCCGAGACGCGAGCTGCACCGCACTTATTCACTTCGTGGATGACGACGGTCGATTGAGCTAGTTCTGGACGAGAGCGGACGAACGGAAGAAGCCGGGAGGGCGAATGCCGTCGACGATATGAACATATGGATATGATCGACACAGCGTCCTCTGAGCCGTAACACCCCACCAAGAAATCGCGCGCACCGCGTTGCCTCAGAGTAGAGCCCGGGCTTGCTCTCGAGTAGGGAATTAGTTGTGCACCCACCACCGAGTGAGCCAACCGAGTGAGCCAACCGAGTGAGCCAGTCGGCAACATCGAGTGTTTTCTTTAGATATTATTCCCCGACACAATTTATATATGAGCAATATTTCGATTGCAGATTGAACCTCAGCTCGGCTCTTTTCGTCGGCTGAGCCGCTCTCACCCACAATGCCGATGGGATTTATCAATTGGCCAGAAGAGCTATGAGAAGTAAGGAAAAATGAGAATTCGAGCACCGGGTAATCTACTGCTTCCGAGAAACGCTGCGATTCCCTCAATTCCACCATACGACTCGCAGCGGTGCAGGACGATCTATCTATTATTCGATTACCGATTATTATCGATTGAGAATTAAAATGCGCCAATACGAATTAATTGAGTTTATCACCTATTTTTCACGAGGAACGAAATCGGGCTTATGTGGAGCGAACCCGAAGTTTCGGTGCAGAAGGGACGAACTCCGAATAACGCCAGCTCCCACCTCTCGCCTGAGCCCCATATTAAAACCCTATGAGGAGCTTAAACTCTTCCTCGAACATTTTGTGTTATTAAGAGCTTGGCATCGGCCCGCCGGTCGTATCAACAAATATCGAGAAGATTGAAATCGTGAGTTTGTTCGGTGTTCCGTTTGTTTGTTTTCGGCTCCGAGGAGACGCACGGGGGGACAGGGCGGGTTGAACGCAGCTGATTTCAGATTCTCCGCCAGCGATATCGGAGCAGGACCGATCGAGAAGGCGGTCAGCCAAGAGACACCTAACACCTCGAAGAAATCTGAAACTTACCCCCGGAGAGCATCCATGAAGATACGAGCTCCGTTTGTTCTATCTAGAGCAACTTCGAGTCGGTCCATGAGAGCGTCGACCCGAGCGAACGTCCTACTGGAGCACGAGCACATATTCACTTGTACTTCAGCATCGGACCGCAGGGTTCTTTTCCCGCCTGTGCCGTTCAACGACTTCATCGTGAACCTGACCAAGTCTCCCCGTGAGGCGATCATGAAGGTTTCCCGTCGTGCGCGGTTTCAAGCCTCAGAATGCATTAGGTCCGAAATTACTCCGTCGTCCTCAACTCCGACACATTGATACGTGAGGATGCGTCGCGCGCTTCCAGCACTCGCACTCGATTCCGCCGGGCTGGCCCGTGGCCAGTGAAGTCGGCCTAACACCACCGAATGCCGCTGTGATCCACGAAAGTAGCCTGATTCTTTCTCGCTGCTTGGAACGGTGGTGCTTTCGAACTAGGTATTTGTTAGCCTGTCTTTCAACTTGGATCGTGTGCGTGGCAACCTGGCGAGCAGCTGTGACGCTATTCAGCAACTCACACACTCACGCTCTCAAACACACAGCAGAAGCACACGGTCGAACGTCGGATTGGCGACCGCTACCAACGTCGTCGTCGTCGACAGCGGCGGCGTTAGCAGCGAGTGAGCGCTAACCATGAAGCAGACTCGAAACACACATGCTGCTAGTTCCCGCTGATTCTGTTCCCGTAACTTCTGCCGTCGGATCGTTCATCCGTTTTCACCTGGACGGCGACTGCTCTCGCTTGTTCTACGGTAGACAATCGGGAAGATGACGGGAGACAACGAACTCTTCTACCACGGGCGTTCGGACATTGGCAAGCCAGTCGAACGGGCGAGCGGGCGGTCCTACTGACAATCCGCCACCGGTGTGGACCGTCGAACGATACAATTCGTTTAAAAGTCAGCGTGCTCGATATAGATTCGACGTCGAGGTCGACAACAACGACGCTGGCAGCAACAGCGGGCGCACCGAACAGATCAGCGAAAAATGATCCGCTGGCGAGACGGAAGACTAACTAGGCTCGCCAGCGAGCGTAAGATTCGTGTTCTCTTGGAAGAACGGCGGCAACTACGAACGTATCCCGGCGGTCCGATGATCGAAGCGCAAGCTGTTGCCCACGAACTTGGAGGTACAGAGCACGGCGGAGATGTCTTGACACTGGACACATGTGGTATCCGAGACTTCTACGATCTCGTCGCGAATCTTCCTCCCTGAGATTTCCTCTTTCAGTGACGGTTCCAGATTTCCTAGTTCGTCCACGCGCAGATCCCCGGCCCGATTCCGTACCCTTCGAAATGCGGCACCGACTCAAAGCTGTTTTCTTGAGGGGCCGCTTCGTTCTCTTCTCGACACTAACGGCTGGTAGTCGCGGATATGCGAAGGTCGGGCAGCGTTTCGGATTATTCACGGATTGCGCGTAAAAATCGTTTACGCCCAGCGTCACCGATACCGGCATCGATCCGCGATGGATCCTCGGCGCGATCGACTCTCCGAGGACCCAAGGATCCAGGACTACCCGAATCATTTAGTTTTCGTTTCGCTTGCGGAATCTGCTCCCGTGCTCAGTCAGAGAATTCCTCGTCGAGCAGCGAATCGATGCGACCGGAACGAACATGTTATCGCATAGGGTATTTGACACCCACATCCCGCTCGGGCGGTCAGGTTCCTCCGCTCGTGAGGGAACATCGGCGGAGAATTCTCTAGGGTGACAAAAATCATTTGTGTCCCTCACCAGGCAAGAGATCGAACCTGCTCCTCTCGCGAGCTGTCTCGTCTGATTTCGGCAAGATATCCATTTCTCCGTGGCTATCCATATCAACGATGGTACTCGAGCACGCATCGCCGCGCCACCTGAATGCGCCGCCATTCATCGAGATTCGTCAATAAATCCCACGGATTTTCCAATGGGAAGCATTTTTCTCGCGTCTCGGCTGCCGCGCTCGAAACGGCGATCGCTTATCGGAGAATTCTCACAGCTGACGACATCTACGCTAGGGAGCGCGTCCGATACCAGCTAACTATTGAGCCGTTTATGGCTTTTCGCTGTTGGAGATTTGGTTCCATTCCTCTTCCCGATCTCGACGCTTTCTCCGGGTGAGCTGGGGATCTCCATCCACCGGGAATCCTCCTCGTGCATCCATCTCGAATCGACGGAGCCGCTTGGGCTTCCGTGCATCGAGAATCGAGGAGGACATCTTTCGCAATGTTTCGCATCTATTCGTGCGATAGAAAGACATTCATACCTGCATACGTCTAGGAATTGGCGGACCGCATACGAGTCGCATACGAGGCTCGAGCATCTTCCAGCAGGGTACAGACCTCAGGGAAAAGTTCGCAATTCGGGCGACGCTCGATGAGGAAAAATTACGGCACACATGCTCTATCGGATCATTTAATGTGAAAATTCTATCACTGACCTGACGTTCGGAGAGGCGGACTCGCCCTCCCCAATGATGCCCTTACTTCCGACGAATGCCTGCAAAGTTGCTCTCCAGAGATTCCTGAACATCTCTCTCTGATCCAGGGGTAGGGCAGCTAGGAGGGCAGAGTTCGAACGCGGTCTCCGTCGTCGCCGTCGTCTTCGAGCTGCCGATGCCGACAATTTCACAGGCGGTGGGAGAGGAACTTCTTTGTGGCTGTCCGTCAGAACATTCATGGCGTTGTTCGCACCAGTTGACGTATGCGGCAAGGCGGGCGACGGTATACGGCGTGCTCCCTTATGCTGGACGAATGCGGCTACAAGGTTTCGCTTAATGTACCTGCGCTAATTCTCCCGCGAGGGGAGATCACTGGACTGTACACCTTGGCTCACTCACACGAGTAGCTACAAGCTGAACTTATGGAACGGTTTTTACATATCTACAAGTATTTCGCTTATTACACGATTGGTTTTTCCGTGGGTAGACATCTACATAGACAGAGAAAGAAAAGTGTTCAGGCGGTGACTGATTGATTGCGTATCGAGAGTGATAGTGTGTGGATCGAGTTTTAGCTCGGATCTGTTCTTTATAGGCTTCTTCTCTTTTGCTGAGGGACATCTCCCGCTTCCAGCTAAGCCTAAGATTGTCGCTTGCAAAAAAAGAAACAGCCTTGAACGTTCGACTGGATTCCGTCCGTCCGTTCATGGGGACAGGACGCGATCCTCGCCGAGTATTGCTGCCTGGGCTTCGCGCCCACGATTGCACCGGAACGCCTTCTTGCCCCGTTCCCGCGGCAGGATGCGGACAAGCGTCTGCGTCGCCGTCGGTCGGACTCCACGCGTATGGGTAACGGGCGAATTTGTGATTGTTCGTAGCTTCGAAACAGAAGAAACAAGAAAGTCCGCTACAGGAACTCATTTCGGTGTTACGTGTTCGGTTCAACTAGACTTTTGCGGCGAAAATTCAACGGAAACAGGTGCTTCTGAGTGCGATGTCTTTGACAGAGTTGAGTTTGCCTTGCATCTCGATCGGGCCTTTTAGCTACCTACGGCATGCTTTCTGTACAGTATTCCCTGAGAACTGCTTGTGGATATCAAGTTCGCCCTCCTTAATATTGATATGTTCGATTCTCGATATGGTTCGCTTTCAAAGAGGACATCCTCCTCAGGCGAAGAATGTGGAACTATTCTAAAGATTCTCCTGACATGTGCGGTTCGACTTGACTATTTCTTATCGGGTATTTCGTCACGACTCCCACCGGAGGAGAGCGGAGAATGAGCAATCTTATAGTATCCGTTATTCAACGATAGATTGGGTGAATTTTGACGACGAAATACGAAATAACAGAGCTCCTCCTGATGCGATTGAATGTCGTATCTAAATAGGGGCGAGTTCCTTGAGGAACGAGTGCCGCTCATAACAAGTGCTCTCTGATGAGCTGATGATTTTTGCGTCAGCGAAGAATAGCCGTCAGGATTTATCATGATCCTGGAGCTGCTCATCGAAAGGAAAGACAGAGCTCGAGTCCCTTGGATATGTTTCACTGGAGGATATGGAAATCTCTCCCGTTGCTCGCCGGCACTCCCTTCGTGTGGCTCTCAATCTGCTAGTTTCATTTAGCGGTCTCCTGATCTTTGGAGGCGAATTTGGCGGCCGACTCTCGCAGCCTATTCTATGAATGACTTTGTGAGACGCTCATCGCGACAATGGCTGGAGTCTTGTGGGCTGTGTGAGGCGCGCAATTACTGAGCGCTACTCACAATGGTCAATTTGTCGCTTGCGAGTGGCTCGCTAAATTCTCTGCTTGATCGAGCAACAGCTATGGTGGACTTCCATTGCATTCTACCCTCGGTTTGGGGTCGACGGAATTTCTGTAGCCTCAATGCGTGCCTCGCACACAGCTATATATCGCAGATCGACATGCTGAAATTTTTTGGGCTTTGAGTTTCGGAGTTTGGATTCGAGAAAGACAAACTGCTCCGGTATCAGGAATCATATCTGCAGGTCGTTCGGAGCAGTCGAGCGGACCGGAGAGAAAGCGGCTGGAGGATCGCAGGGGAGACGAGTGTTCCCAGCTGATACTTTAGCCTTCTATTAATTTCAGCCGACTTCACCTCACCCATACTCAACGCCCCGCGGTGTTTAAACTCCGTCTGGCTTCTTCCAATGGACAGATTAGGCCCAGGGAGAAAAAGGCGGAGAGACAGGGCGGCGATGGTGGTGATGCAGCGGTAGCAGCACCACCACAGCCATAGATAGAGCGACAGTGATTTGTTTAACAATTGAGCGCAATTTAGCTCCCTCAGGAGTGTTTCAAAGAGCCCAACTCACCGACTGACCGACCGACCGGCAAACTGTCGCGCAAACTGACAGGGAAAATGCCTGCATACAAACCGTACTGAAACTTGAGAACTTTTCACAGCTCAACAGGGACCGAATGAGGGAATTCGTGAATTTGGCGACAGAGAGAGAACCACAGGCGAAAAGGGCCGGGACGACGACAGCTCAAAACATCGGTTTTCTCGGAAATTCCTCGAATACCGAATAGGAAGCTGCTCATCGGCGATACGTCACTCGAGGGATGGATTCTTCGAGGACAAGATTCTTTCTTCGTTTTTGTGCTTTTTCCGGGAAGCACAGACAATTCGTGAAAGATTTCGAGAGTTGAAGTCCGCCGAATCTTCGTCGGGTAGATCGCCCGCCCTGAACATATCCGATATCCAGGACGGGGAAGCCGCCTACAGCGTTCCCGATTTGTCTGCGCTTCGAAGTTTTTTAACAAGAATATATTTTTCATTAACCAGAAGCTAAACTCACTGAGTTTCTCGACTAGGGTCGGTAGCCCCGATCGAATGAGGCCGGAGGATTCCGAGACCACATCGAGTCGGGACACCATGGAAGACGTGATTTTGTTGACACCTGATCGCGGAACAGGCAGTTTTATACCTATGAAATAACTAACGAACGCAAACGCCGCGTATCGACGGTAGTCCTCCGGCGTGATCGGAACAATATCCGCGATCCTGCCGGAACTCTATCCATCCGTCGATGCGCCAAAGTTCAGCGCTCTCCTCGTGATACATGTTTCTTCGAACTTCACCCACGTAAGATCTTGCCTTCAGAGATCCCATCGGCATGGGAATCTCTTCAGCAGAAGTGGAAGTTTATCTACGTACGCGAATACCGTTTCTAGGAGGGAAAGACCTTTCAGCTACACACTTCCGATTCGACCAGCAGCTTACACCTCGTAAAACCGTCGCCTCTGCCTCCGCCGCACTCGTACCTCACTACATCAAGTTCTTAGTTTCTCCGCAGCACTGACCGCATCTCCTGACGCTCCAACCGAATCGTAGAAAACACGTCTGTCGATCACCTTAAATTGTGAACGCTCACATGTAGTCCGATGCAGTCCAATACGTTCAGGTACCTCAAAACTCCGGAATATTCTGCACGTATCCTCGACTCGATCAAAACTCTTCGGAACTCACCAGATCTGATGGAAATTCCCGTTCATTGACATGTGAGTGGGGTCGAACTACGAACTACAAGCCAACTTGCAAGCGGTCCGACATTATGGATTCATCGTTGCCTCGTGCTCCGCAGAGATGCTCCGCCAAGCCGGTGTGGTGGAGTTCGTGCCGCAAAACCACAAGTGGCCTCGGATTTTCCTCGTCACGCTTCCGGGAGCGATTTCTGCTCAGAAACCTCACCGAGTCGACTCACTGAAGACGCAAATTAACGAGATTGGGGCAATAATTCCGAGATAATCATTTTCCCGGGCCCCGGCTCCCGAAGCCACGCCTCCAACATGGCCCGCGTCGGGCGGAAACGTCGCTGGAACATC
The DNA here is from genome assembly GCF_000255335.2 of Galendromus occidentalis. Lineage (NCBI taxonomy): Eukaryota > Metazoa > Arthropoda > Arachnida > Mesostigmata > Phytoseiidae > Galendromus > Galendromus occidentalis. Next base: position 856,066 of record NW_003805439.1, read on the forward strand.
CTCCCGGACGCACTCGCGGCCGAATGCTCCGAGCGGCACGTCTCGCCAGAGCAACACAAGTAACTGCAGATGATTCAAACGTTAAGGTAAAAGTCAGTCCTGTCTCTCAGAGACTCCCGGTGAGGCAAGCTGCGCACCGAAGGGGCGGCATTCGAGTGTTGCAGTGGGTGGCAAGCGGGCCGAGCGGGTGGCTGCAAAGGGCACCAATTGCAGGAGCCAGCTACTGGGAAAGAGCCTTCCTCTACGATGACAGCGGCGGCGGGATGGCTCCGCCCCCTGGTAACATCTTGACTTCAGCCGAGTTTGCAGAGTTCGTTGAGGTGGGGTGGCTCAAGCGCCGGATTCAAGTCCCTTTTAAAAAAAAGTCGATATAATTCCATCTGCCGGAGTCGTGGTGCATCGTCTCTGTGTCGAGTCGTGACCAAGCGGAAAACATCAAAGCCGAGAGCGGGACGTGGATTCCCGTCTGGAATCGCGGCCTATTTCCGGATTGACTGCGGGAGGACAAAGGGGCCTACACAGAAGTGGGATTCTCCAAGAATATCGATGAGGAGCTGGAACATTCTGTCCGACGGAATTGAGCCGATGGTGGTTTTATGGTGACGGCACAAATTGAGCTCGTTGGAATAGGCCACGCAGACGACCAAGGCGATATCACGATGGTCGACGATGGCAATAATTCCGGAGAAGGGGAAGCTAATCCCGAGGCATCCGAGCAGCCGATACGTCAGGTCCACCGAGTTGGGTGGACGTCCTTCAATTCGGAGAGCGTTCAGTCATTCGGTGTGAACCGACCATCCTCTCGGGTTCTCATTTCACATGCTGACGAGTCATAGGGGCAGAGTCTTCCCCCTTCCGATCACGTCATGATCGTGGACACTCATTATGGCCTCTTCTACCATCCGCTCTTGTGGCATGGAGCGATCTTCGTTCCAATCGAGACTCAAGCGTGTCAGGATGTGTAATCACTAACATTTTACTCGGATCCATGGCTCGACGCGAAGAAAGCTTGGACGGAATGTTGTGTCCCGCCGAAGGTGGCTCAGAGAACCACAGATCTGGGGAGAACACGTGGCGAGGCGATAACTACTCCCTAAGGACGATTCCTGTATAACTCGTTCCTTTGATCATCGCTGGTGTCGAATGAGTTCTGATCAGAACGTGAGACCAGCGATTTCGAGCATCACAGCGAAACTCCATCGGAGGAAGTGCCTCGAAAAGAAACGTATGAAAGACGAGGTTTCTAATCCACCTGAGATTCGTTCGATATGAAACCGCCTAAATAAATTCATCGAAGGACTCCTCAACCTGGACGATTCACCCTCCATGTGCAACCAATCAAGGATGCGAAGGAGAGTATCGAGATGCTTCCTCCCGCGGATTGCGGCTAGCCTCCCTTGATTTGAAGCGCTCCGAGGTAGCTTTTGTCACCCGATAGATGGTCACTTGTACTCGCGCGACAAAAGCCCTCGAAGTATTGTGTGAACTCCTCTTAGTGTCCATCAGGCATGGGAATATCGACAGGCAAGCAGGCAGGCCAGCCGGCCGGCCGGCCAAAAGACTGGTGAGCAAGCTCGAAAATCACTTCACGACAAACGAACAAAAAACGCGCTGTCCCAGAGTATCGAGTAGGATTTAGGTACTCGGAAGCAGCTACAGCCAAGTCGGAGAATCGCCGTGCATCGACATTATCGCTTGCCTCCTCGAGAGCAAAAGCAAGATGTTGTGCGACTCCAAAAGCAGAAACTTTGAAATAAGCCTGTGGCCCTCAGCAAGACTTCCCTCCCTGTTCATATCCTTCACCTATCCATCTGCAGATGTTGAACGCCTCGGTGCACCCGGAGCTTAAAGCCCCCACAGCCAGAAAACTGCGAAATCAGGCAGGTCCTCGCCGAGAAAGCAACATTGTGGCTCATAGGGGATGAAGCTCGCTTGTAGCAGATTCTCTGGCCGAAATTCTCGAATTAAAAGGGAGATCGTATCCCATTCTCGAAACGAATCACATGTGTAGGATCCTCCTCAACTCGAGTGCACGACCGGCACGAAGAGTGATCGGGCAGAATAGGACAGATTGCGTATTCCGCGAAAGAGGATCATCATCAGTTTTTTTTTGTCTTGGTAGCGGGTGAGAGTTACTCAGGGATGTGTCTGCTCTGGAATCGCGAAAAGCCGTCCAGCGCTTCGTCGGGACGGGAATCGCATGCTTTGGCAGACCCGGCTCTTCGAGAATAGCCGATTATTCCGAATGTATCGCTCACTCAGCTGTCAATGGGCAATCTCGCCGGATTGAAATGGCATAGCATCACGGCTTTTGAATCCATATTCAATAGAGAGCTGCTGAGTACACGGCTCGCTCACGCCACTCGCACTCCGTGTTATCACCCATCATCCACACCAGCAGAGGCTAGGCAAACATCCTTATCAGGTTCTCCCTCAGGCGAACCTCAGCCGGAAGTCTTCGTTGTTTCCGGTCGGGGCGCCCGCGGGCGGTTGCTCCTCGCCGCATTCAACTGTATCATGGCCTCGTGTTTCGACGACCGCAACAATATCGGTTTAAACGCCAAAGTATTCGGAAATCCCGGTCCTTGTCCGCCACGAAACTGCGAATATCTCATCCCGACCTGAGACGACCGGAATAAGTCCGGATCGCAAGACTTCAAGGTTAATCTCCGGAGACTTTATTGAAAAACTATCCGGCACGAGATTCCAGGGTACCCGGAACCGTTGCTGCGCTCGAGAGAAGGGAACAGCGCTGACCGTGGGGGACATCCTCCCCTCCGACATTTCGGGACGATGAACGGGATACCTCATCGCGAGCAGCCACCAGAGGAAGTCTGCCCGTGCGGGTAGGTTCCGAACCCGACACCTCAGGAAGTCAGTTGTGACTGAATGAAGCCTGCGAAATACGAAGCTTTCGGTGGGGAGAAGGACCAACGAGCTATGATTAGCCGTGAAACGTTACACTAAGATTTGAACAGGGGGAGCCTCTCTTTTTCCTCGCGCGATGACTCAGCAGGGGCAAAAAGACGCTCGGAGAGCGGGAACCTTGAGGGAACCAAGAACTCCATTGCGAGAAGATTCTGTTCTTCCGAGGAGAGAGCACTATTTGCGGAATTCCAAGACAGACGAGGAATCCTTCCGATATCAGAATCTTCGAGCGCAAAGCGGTCTTCAAGATGGGACATTGAGCGCAGCTGACGAAGACGGAAATGGCGCTTCGGTGAATAGCCCGCGGCTCGCCTGCATCCATGGCTGACGAAGCTTGTCTCTCAATGGCAACACTGGAATTCTTAGCGCGGGAGATTAGCCAGAGCGGTGGGTGAGCAGCGAAAACAATTTCGAATTCCTCCCCTTCAGGAATTCGCCATCGGCTCCCTGACTCTCCACGCTCCTCTCCGCTCTGTAGTGTTTCGCCCCGCATGCTCCCCGGTGAAACGATGACACGGAAGAGGAGGATGAGAAAACGATAATGAATTCGCTTCGCCTGAATTTGTCATTCAAAAATCCACCCTGGACAGCCTCTGCAGTCGCCGAAAATTCGTACGCCTGTATAGTTGAGATGAGCTCGCTTGAGCCTTAGCGTGATCTCTCGTTCAAGGAAGCTCCATCGACTTCATTGGCGGCTCTTGTTTTACCTATTGTTCTCAATGATTAAACCATCACCACCAATGATGTAAGCTAATATTGTAGCTAACATTGTCGAGCCGGAGATCGAATCGGTACTGCTCTCGGAAATCCGCGGTCTGTTCCGTCTGGTAGGAAATGGTCTACAATGTCCTGAATAGAATCTGCTCTCGCGGTCGGCAGGAGAAAGCAAACGATGGAGAGAACGAAAAACGAGATCAGGGTCGCAGGAAAAGTGGGAGGAGGCATGCCCGATGGGAGAAATATGAAGCACATTGTGTCAAATACAAATTTCTCGCAGTCGAAGCGTAGAGGGCGCCCACCCCCGGCTGCCGCTGACACGATGATGGAAGGCCCAAGAAGTCAACGCGGCTTGCGATGGCAAGAGGCGAAGGTAATTATGGGGGGTGGTGCATGGGTGAGTTGACGTATGTAAGTGGGGCCATATGCTGGAATCGGAGCTCCAGCATCTCATTGGGTATTGCTCAGCTCGGGGAAGATAAACTGTTAACTGTTATTTGGTTGAGTCCCCTGTGAAGATCGGGGGAACTACCGTTACAAGGCTTCTCTGTGGCGGTATTCGACCCACCGGAAAGCGCAAGTGCCCATGTGTCGCAGTCGTTTTATTCGACGATCTCAGTGAACGGGATTCATCTACCTACAATGGCGGTGAGATTACGTCCGAATCGTGATTCAAACCAGCGGGTCCATCCGGGGGTGATGGGTATCCTCTGTATCTTGCCCGAAGCTTGCTGACCAATCTTCGTCCACTGTTCACCAGTAGGACCATTGGCCCGGCTTAACTTTCACATCGCAACCGTCGAGAAGATTCGATAGAACCTTCTGCTGACATGCTCGTTCCCATCCATGCCTGCCGATAGAAGGATGGTATGATGGATGGACTTGATTTCCGCAAATCTGATCTCTATCGAGAGTCACCACGCTCACCAAAACTCAAATCCGTATTGCCAACGGATGTAAGATGCGCACATGACGTCGTCATCGAGGTCTTCGTCCAGGAAAGCTATCGAAATAAGTGATCTTTATAATTCCCTCATGTATTACTATTTCGGACAACATACGTCATCGAAGACAGCACAGGGAGACTGACGAATTCTCGTCCGTCGAGCATTATTCAAGTATAATTATCAGGTTGGGAAAACGTCTCTCTGCCGACTCGCTTCGGAGATTTCGACAAATCCGGACTCACAAAGAGTGAGTGTTTAGAAATGATCTCGTAATAGGCATATATTAGGATATTGGAGTATTCGAATTCCCACGAACCCGAGCAAAGAGCGTGGCACTTCCCGTTACGCATCCCGGGCACGAACTTATCGAAACAGTAGAATTTACTGGGGATCTGGAATATTCCGACGAGTCTCTGACCTTTCGCGCGGGGTTTCGACAAGTTCATTTCATTGCCGCTCACGAAATCAGCCACGCAAAGGACTGTGGGCGAGATGAGACCATGAGTTCGACAGGAAACCTACAGCGAGTCCGGCCGATAGAAATCGTCGACCGGGCGATGGAACCGTCCTTCCTACTCACAGTTATTCACATTCCATCGATTCCAACCAACTTCGTTGAGTTTCCGGGCGAGGTAGCACCGATGAACTTTACGGCCAGATGACTGTGGGGACAGAGAAACCACGGTGATGATCCAGAGACACCGTATGATGGGAGTCATCGCTCATGATATTCGCCGCATCAGTATTTCGACTCAGAGCATTTCGGAGCCGCAGACTTCGGAAAATCGTTCCATGACAAGGAGCGCGATTCATGGGACCATCATGGCGTCGGAGCTTTCGTTGGAAGGATTTTCCGATGTTTGAACAGCTTTAGCTCCATCGCGATTTCCTCGCGAATTCGCTTGAACGACTTTCCGCTAATGATTCGTTATTTTTCTTTCTCCGATTTCCATTGACGGGACCGATCCTGAGTGTACCAAAACAGTGATCCATTGAGTTGGTCATACCGTAGCGGTGATCGGGTTTGGATGCTTTTCTGTCTCTGCTTGGTTCTCGGAACCCGAGAGCTGCCAGCCAGGAGCCCTCTGAGGTTTCATATGCCGTTCGAGTCCATCCAGAGTAGAATCCGCTGTGAAAACGGCGTCAGCCGCTGTCCATGGTCAGACGGGCGACTTGTTCTTGATTTGTGGTGGACTCTTGCTCATTGGAATCCTAGATTCCTCCGGCGCAATCGCTGTTCTCAATGTGAACTCTTTGTTTGCCTATGCGTATCGACTTTCTAGTCGATTTTGCCGGAGGGTTCGGAAATGATGAAATCCCAATCTTCTTTTCAAAGATCGCGGTCTTCGTCTGGGATACGGAGGCTTTTCGTTCAGCAAAATTCTGCTCCGAAGCCGTCGATTCGGGAACCCGCTGGTCTTGAGTATCCCTTTTTTTATATTTCGACATCTTATAGAGGAGGGTGATCCTGGCCGGAGGATCTATGAGGGAGTTCGGAGCTGTGCTGATCATGAGAAGAGCTACAAGCGACTGAGTGAGCGACTGACGGAGCGGACCAAAGACCACTAAGCTTTCTCTGGGGACTTATCCAATATGGGAACAAATGGCCACGAGGTGAACTGAGGGATTGAGGGTGAGCTCGGGAGATTATTCCGTAATTAAAATAGAACCCCTGCAGCCACCGCCCGCTGTCACTTCTCGCTCGAGCCAATAGCCCGCGGCCAGCGAACAATAGACACTGCGTCCTACATTCCTCTCGATTCGAGGATCACCTGTTACTTTCCGGGTGAATCTGGTGCTCTTAGAAGACGGAGACGTGGGAGTCACAATTGTTATTCGGTTGCATCCCAGAAGCGTCCACGTGTTACCCGCTCGCGAAAAATTGTGTCGGTTCCCATTTTGAAGGAATGATTCATCTAAATCACGCACGGTAACGAACCGGCTACCTGGCCTGCGTCTCCCACATGAGACCCAAGAGACGATGGTGCTTAGCTCTCTCGCGGAGGAACATTGGCTAGCTCTAAATTATTGTTGCTGGGATCTGGAGTGACATCTTACGCTCCGCGATCTCTCTTTGGGCATTCGGGCGGAATAAGTCGGCAAGGATTTCCCTCCTGGTACCTCCGCCGAGTCCCACTGCTCCCAGCTCTCCCCCTCCTTTTTCAGCGGATTCCTGGCCAAGTCAGGCTATACTCTCATACGACATTCGGGGAATACCGAGGGATGGATCCATCCACCAATTTCGCCGAGGGAGACACGTACCCGCAAGCGTCCGGATTCTTTGAGCTGATGCAACCGTGTGGCCCGGCAGTCTGCCTGAACCGAAAAAATTTATGGATTATTGGTGAGGCTCGTTTTATTCATCGAATTGCGGGTAGCATGTGTATACACATCACTTGAGTGATTTACTCCGAGAAATTCGCCCGGGGACCTATCTCTCAAAGACTTAGGTAACGTCAATTCATTGTGGATAGCTAATGAGATCGATTGCACTCGGATAATGATGATACATCGAGCGGCTTGCTTCCGGAGCGTGACGATTCCGGAAAAGCAACATTCCTATCTTCTCCGAGGACGAGGCTACGGGTTCCGTTTCAATGAGCCTTCCCACGGAGGGGCTGTTGCATCTGGAATGCAGACGAAAAAGTAAGAACTTCCTCTGTGTGAACACTCCCAGCTCGCGTAAGCGCACTTATTCCCATGTCTCACCTATGCTTTCGATCGAAAGCGTTTTGGATTCGGCTCCCCTATGTTTTTTGTTGCATTTCGTTCGGATAAGTGCGACGATGAATGAAACTGTAATGAGGGACTGATTCAATAACCGCGGTGGAGCAACACGCAGAACTTCCTCGGATCTCGGGACGCGCTCCGGGGAGCTTCTTGTCAATCGCAGCGATTGAGGCGGAACAAACAGCGCTGTCAGCGGTATAAAACTCGGAATAACCGACTATAGAGCATGATGAATCAGTAGAGAAATGGATAAACTCACTCAATACAACAGCAGTAACAACTCCGATGCCGGCCACCATGTACCGAAAGTCCGTCAGACGATGCTTAGTTGCATCGAGCAACTTGTTCACTTCAGAGAAATCTATAGATTCATACATCGCTCCGTCCGTCAAACCAAGGGTTCCGTCCAGAAGAGTTTGAGCGTCCCAGAAAGTGATTTCACCTGTCGCATCCCAAGCAACGGAGTGGCCCGTTGCTACCAGCGCCGAGCCGTTCTAGAATGGTTTTCCTTCTTTCCCGGTCAAAGCTCCATACTACGGACCAGGCTGGTCTGAAAGATGTCGGGCCCCGTTGGTCGGCGAGGGAAGGTGGACGGAGCCGAGAACATCTAAAAAAGAAACGGCAAAGCTACTATGCACTCTGAGTCATCTTCTCTCGAGACGAGCGGATAGCCCAGCTGACGGCTCCGGACGCCGGAGCCGTAAGCTGGTCCGTCCGGAATCCAACGACTCGGAAGCAGCGTTCCCAGTTTCTGCATTCCGTTATTAAAGTAGGTAGTATTCAGGTTCAACTAAGCTCGCTTGCCCGGAGAAAGCTCCACGTCCGGTCAAACTTCAGAATTACCGACTTGAATGAGGGAAACTTCCCGATTGGAGGAGCAATTTCGACGAGAGGGCAATCCGGGCACTGCGGTTCCAGGATGGAATCTTCCCGGTCGAAATGACCCCCCGTCTCCGGGCAAAGGTATCTGCTGCTCGGGGAGATTCTTCCGAGGGCCGAGCAAAAGTTGACAATTCAGACAGGTGAAAATTTTCACACCTGACGCGCGGAAACTAGAAAAGATTCCCAGAATATAACACCTGAGGCGTAAGACGATCCGACTTCGGAATATATTCCGAGCCCAGAGTTCGTTGCCCTCTTCCAGTACAGCCATAGCCGAATGGCAGGATTCGCGGAGCTCCGCGGCTTGCCCTGACGAGAGGAGGCTGGCCTGGCTTTCCCGTATAGACAGTCAAGTTGCATGGGCGACGAGCGTTAGGCCTCCGAGACGGACAGAGTACGGCGGACGTACACGAGAGCTTCGATGTAATATTTTACAGCTCGGGGAAGTCTGTCGCATCTCTCGACTCTCGACGATGCTGGCGAGTCGCCTTCCTGGGTAGAGACGGGTACCTCTAATCAGAAGTACGACGACTTAATGGGAGGGTTTTTGAGAAAAAGACGGGCGTCCTCTCGCGGTCAGAATGCAGGGTTTGCTCGATTCGCTGATGACAGATGCATACATGACGATACGCGACGCTCAAGTTCGAGAGCGTCAACCGGGAGATCCTCGCCGAAGGATGAGCATTCCCGAGAGCTCTCTGGTTTTACGACTTGTCCACCTTTGACATCTACCGGTCACCAACCTCTGCACGCTCGGCTGAACACGGAAACGGTCGTCCTCCCGGACTCGCGAGAATGCCAAAGGTTTCCTGATTGCCGTCGTGAGTTTTGAGAATTTCGATGTCAAACCCCTGTATCACTGTCTAGAAGCTCGACTTATCAGAGTGATTGTATCAATATGATGATATAATTTTATTGCACATGTTTTCTTACAATAGTCCACGTCATCAGCTTATGCACAATCAATGGACAGCTCCCTTATTTGGATGATACATTGCGCGTTTATATGAAGAGTTCTTCGGTGACTTCCTTCGTGGCGGGCAGTGTGAGTCGTAGTGGCGATAAGACTACGGAGGCATCACTGGCACAATCTGAAGAAGATGAAAGGCTTTATATCATCGGATTCGTGGGAGAATGTTCAATGATCTGTCATACGCGTTTTCGGATGCCTTCGCATGCATACCTGATACCAGTGTGCTTAGCGAGGCCATGCTGAGATCTCCTTCATTCTCGAAAACCTTGACGGTGTCTTTCGGGGATAGTACATCAGAAATATCGATCGTCACCGGATTGACTGAGGAATTCGTGTGATTTGAACATTCCAAGTGCACAAAAATCTCGGGAAGGCTTTCACAAGTACACCATTATATCAGGGATCAGGATGGAGATGCTATGAATGCCGTTAAGGAGGAACCCTGCGAGTTCCCGGGGAGTCTATCGCCTGTATCGCAGACGAGAGTCCACGATTCGGGTTCAAAGCATGGGTCGAACTAGATGAGCGTTCTCTTGGAATAACAGTAGAGGCGTTTACCATCTTTGAAACTCGTGGCTGTCACGGAACTTGCCGTCCTGGGCCTTATCTCGGAGTACACGTGATGATCGTCCTCCTCGACTATTGTGGTGGCAACCTGAATGGCGCCACGATCGAACGTTCGATTATCGTACTCGCCGCCTAGAAGAGACTTCCTACTCATATAATTATCGACGAGGTCGCGGCAATGAGAATTAGTCCGGCTCCATCCACAAATATTGATAGGTCGCGGCGACATTGCGACGCGGAAAATTGGTTTATACGCACCCTCCGATCGATACACAGCAATGCTGTCCCATGTAAGGCTGCTCGCGTTATTGCTCGAGCACATGGTTATTGTTGCGGGAATGGTCTCTGGGAACTGATGTTTCTTCAGCCAAAACAACACTGCTATGACACCAACTCCTGGAAGAAATAATCGCGATCACTCTCGGCGATGGACTCTTCGGGGAGCGAGATCGAGTTCAACGAGGGGGAATCGAAGCAGATAATAGGCAAAGGCTTGGACTAGGATCATCCAATCAGATAATTATAACATAACACTGATGAAAGAAGGTACCCTGACCGTCGATCTCTTACCGACGGCAGCTATCGAGAAAGCAGAAACAATGATGAGAACAGGGAAGAATCCAAGAGACATCTCGGTTCAAGTGATCGCAAGTGCACCCTGCATTGAACAAGTGAATCGGCCTCCTGGAAAGACATACCTCTTCTTCAAACCTTTTGAAGGAGTGCCACTGTAAGATAAGGGTCGTGCTGAACGCACCCGGAGATGCTTGTGAATGGACTTGTCTCAAGATGGAACTGGAAGACTCGACCTGCAAGCAAGTCGAGACCGCTGCATGGCTGGCATGCGCAGAGTTCCTTCAATGGTTGACTACATTGTCATCTAAGGATCGTCTCCCTTGTCAGAATAGCGTCACGTCATTACTAATCCTAATCATTGATTACGGGAGGCTAGCAGCAACCCTTTTTAGGCTAATAACGGCGAGAAGTTGGACGCTAGGAGAATCCAACTCGGGATTGATAATTATTTTTTCCGCGACGGTAAAAACTGCCTCAGAAACAGAATTGTTCCGGAAGAATCACATGAATGGTGCGGTTCCAAGGTTGCTATCGAGAAGGTCTCGTAAATAGCGATCCGAGGAATTCTCGAGAAAAAGATTCAAGCCGGACTGAGTTGTGGAAAGTTCCGAGTCGGCGCGAGGAACTCCCGCGGAACTCACAGCTGGATGTTCGGCCGGCGGAGTGGCGTCGTATGCAAGTCCTCATTCTGACAGACGAGAATGACAGCGCTCGGAACAACACACTAGCACATCTATCCTCGTCAAACCGCTGGAGCTCTTCATTGGAGGCACACGGGAACACACTCCAAAGTCAGAATTCCGCACGTTCAAAAGTTGTTTTGGAGTTGGGCGACCCTATGCCCAGTCGCTCGCCTATAGCTGGCAGACTAACTGCCTGACTGTTGGTCGGCCGGCCTGCCCGCCCAACTTGCCAACTGACTGACTTAGAGAACAACACACACGCTCGTCGATTGGTACGGCCTAGAAACAGGTACTTTTAGCAGCCTGGTGGCCTCTCTGCAAAGCGCTGCCTTTCGTTGTGTCGACTGGCAGAGCGAGCGATCACTCCAAAACAAACTCCATGAATCAAGCGGTGGCATTGTTCTCGACCATGAGACAAGCCTTACTGGGGAATGAGTCCCCTCGAAACTCCATTGTCAAGACCTGGGAGACCGGGTCTGGGAGAAACGGGACACAGAGCTCGTGAAAAATCTCTCCGAACGGCAAGACGGTCGGGTTCTTAGCGCCTCCAGCATTTTATCAGCAAGAAGCGGAATGCTGCTTCGACGCCGCGCTACTGGATCCCGGCTTCTTCCGGATCGAGCCCGAGTTCTACAGAATATTCCGGCGGAAAAAAACAGGTGCGTGTCTCTACCATGATTCTCGAGGCGTTCGGCTGAGCCTGGTGACATGAGCCACCCTCAAATATCGTCTCCAGGGCCTGCCTGGCGAGAGGATCGACCCGTACAAGGACCTTGATGAACACGAATGCTATGGTCATCGAAACGGTTGAGCGAGCAAAGTTTCCATGAGTGACGAACATCAACTATTGTTCGGATCCAGCTGTCGACTGGAGAGCCTGAATCGTAACAAGTTAGGAGTTCTTTGATTTCAGGATCTTCTCTCCGAACCGCGAGAGTTCGAAGACCGGGGAACAACGCAGGAGCAGACAAGACCGGCTCGATTCAGTTTGCCGGCGCCGCAATCACAATAAACATATGGAAAATCTCTCTACGGGATGATTTCTCTAAATTCGATAAGCCGACCTGCATGGATGGAATTCCCTCCGGTGAGCTCCAAACCAGCGTAAAGAGAGCACAAGGTCACGTAGGTACTGTATCCGACTTCGAGTGAAGAAAGATCAAAAAAGCAGCGAGGTCACACCGTGATCTGGCAGGGCATGCGGTCTACGGAACGAGCTCACTGCTCGATTTTGGGGAAATCCGCGCTAGGAAGAAAACATCCCGATAATTCTCACGCATCTCAGATAAAGGGTTTAGACGAGCCGTTAGGGATTTGCTTGCTTAGTGCTCCGTGGCTTCAAACTTAGCCCTAGGTTTTGGCGCTCATTCCAGCGTGGAAACCGAGATTGCCTCCAAGGATTGTGATCGATAATCGCAGGCGGAGCTGATTCGATCATGGAGCATCAGTCGGATCGATGCATAGTTCGGGTGAGGAATGTTGGTATACCGCTCTTGAACTCTTTCCCGGCGCTCATTCCGAATAACCAAGTCACTTCTCGGCTGTCAAACTTCTCCGTCCCTCCTCCAGCGGCGGTTCCCTAGGCGTGCGGCTGCGAAGCTGACTTTAAAAGACTGCGAATTGAATGCAAGACCACCGAAGGCGGCTTGTTCGTCCCCACTGATATTCGGCATTTTTTTTGCTAAAATTTATCCGGAGTTCATTGACCCTTCGATAATCTGACGTGACTATGCGTGCCTGCAGGGGACAACACCCGTCGAACAGTCGCGCGGATGAATAGGTCGCTCAAGGTCTAGGGTTTTTCTCCTTGGGGAGGTGGATGGATGGATGTGAATCATTCAGATAAACTAGTAGAGTGGAAACTTCATTCAGGAACTTCTCCACGTAAAGACAGCACTGCTTGAAGGAAATCACCTCAATGTGTCCGGACAAATGCTGAATCCCCGCATGTTTCTGACGAAGATTGGGCCAATCAGAAGAGAATTCCGAATTTCTCCAAAACAAATCTAATTCCTCGAGCAATAGGAGCTCCCGAGACAAGCAGCCATTGATCAGAGTCGGGAAAAAAGAAATCGAGGTACAGTTGAGCAGCCAACTTTTACAGAAAACCGCCCGTTCCATTTTCCGATCGCTCAGGCTTTGGGGAAAAGTAGTGTTAGGCGACTAAAAAGCTGTGCCATGTCTCGGACATAAGTGTTGGGGATGACGCTAGTTCGAAACCTCCTCTTGGTACCTATCAGATGAAAAGTATTGGGACTGACCTTTACTCCCGAAAGCTGAACTGCCGTCTGAGCGAATGGCCTCGTCACGATTTTTCCGAAGTTCCCCCGTAGGTTCGAGACGGTCCACCAAATCGCTACAGAACGACTCGCAGGGAGATCCTGGGACTTGACCAACTTCTGCGCATCCCAAGTTTTGCAGCCCTGTCGAAAACGTGCCGCGGTAGTCGATGGAGTTTGAAGTCTGATACGATGGAATCGGGCTTCGCCGCTGCCATGAGTCAACAGGAAGCTTTCCGTGACCAGACCCGATCGCGTAGTGAGCTGAACTTCATTGCAGGGAAAAGGAAAAAACGTGAATCAGTCAACAGAAATTTCAGTTCAAGCGTCATCCGCTCGTCTTTACGATGACATAGATACATATGTGGAGAGTGAGCTCTATTCTTCCGAGATTTCTTCTTGTTTTGATCGTCGCACAGTATGACGGCAACCTTCGGAATGTTTCAAGGCCGTCGAGATTATTATATATATTCCACCCGATTGTGAGTTTCACTGAGGAATCATCGTGGGCAGCGATCTCTTTCGACGGCACTTTGCCTCTGCCGCATTCATCCTTCACCGAACGAGAGAATTCCGCAGCTCGCGAACCAGCTTTGAAGAAAAGCTCGAGCGATATCTACGTGCCTCGAATGAGCTCTAGATCGGGCCGTCTGTAATAACACCAGAGGCTGCGGTGTTGAGAGTAGAAGCGACCGAATAAGACATCGGTACAATCTACCTTAGGCGCATCTCCACGCGGAGCTCGTGTTGGCTTTTTTTCTGGCTAGACGCCCGTGTTCATCGAAGTTCCAGTCCCTCAATGCTCCCTTCGGCTACAGAGAACTCATATATCCTACTCCATAGAGCTCGTGAACTCCATGATTGCTCCGCATGTTTCGTCGGGATTGAGAAATGGGGCGCCTGGGGTCCCGGCATGAAATTTTATGGGCGTTCAGCGGACGATGAGAATATCACTTCAGCGGAGGCGAGACTCTTCCACTCGGCAGTTCGCGTCGGGAAAATGCAGCGAGAGAGTTGTGGGCTCAACGAGAGACAACGAACCCAGTCAATATTTCGGAAATTCGAAACGATCATCCGGGGAGGAGTTTTCCCCTGGAGCATACTGGATCCCTATCCCCTTAGCCCACTGTAAGCGGCATCAGGTCTCCTCGAGGGAAAATGGTTCCTCTGTTGGGATTGAAATGATTGTCCACTGCATGGCTTATCCCGATATATCCGGTTGAGGATAGGACCAGGTTCCGCATATTTCTGACGACCGCTGAGGGCTTACTCCCGCTCCGGGAAGTCCTGCTGGGAATTCCTCTGTGCTCCCAGGAAGAGACCTTTCATCGAAAATGAGCGGAAATGCGTTTGTCTGATGCAAGGCTTAAGGCTTCTCTGCGATCTCGTCGTCACGAAATTTCCGGTTAGAAAGTTTTACGATTTCCTTGTCCACGTGAATCTCAGAAAGCGAATGGTCAAAGAATGGATCATCGGTCGTGCGTCTGTTGACTCCGAACGACGAATGCCCGAGGCTCGATCCTACTGCGAAGGCGGGAAGGGGGGGGAAGTTGCGTTGACGAAGAAGCGCCGAGACATTCCCAACGTCCTCTCGAATCAAGTCTTCCGGACGGAGTGGAAGCAACACCTTCAGCTGTCTGGAGTATTCTGAATCCATCGACTGACGCACTGTCTCAGCCTCAGGGGGTGTTCGCGCGCATGAGACTAAAAGGTTCTGTTCTCGCGCGTTTAGGTCGACTACCGATCGTCGTCTGAACAGGTCATCTCCGTCTCCAGGCCCCAAAGAGCACCGGGAGCCGATCGGGAGATGCCATTTTCGACAATATCGGGACAATTGTGAGCCCTAATCGAGCGGATCCATCATTCGATAATCAACATTTTTGACGCTTCGGAATCCAACAATCGCTTCCGCGTACGGTTGGCGTCTCTCGCCAAGTTCTCAGGGCGGGGAAGGGTGAAGTCACGAAGACTGAAACGTGGGAAAACTGAAGGATCGACGGCTGGTCGGAGAGATTTTCGCGCGGACGGTTTCTTACGAAGACGCCCGGGTGGCGCCACTGTCGAGCCTAAGCGCGAAACCATCAGAATCATCGTAGCTGAGCGAGCAAGATGGCGTCTACCATTGTTTAGCCATTTTCGTGCTGTGGGTGACTGCGGAAGTGCTGAGAGTGCTCTGCTGTTGGCTGCTTGCCTTCCATCAAAGTGCGTTGTTGTTCAATCAGCCTGAGGAAGTCTGTTATCCGAGTTTCGAGTGTGTTCAGTGCAAGCCGTCGCCGTACCGAGCGACGCAAGTGGTCAGAATCTCCTCGTCGTCATCGTCGGGTCGGTTGCGAGTGTGAAGATCATCGCGAGCGAGTGATCATCGTTCCTTCGGAAATTCCCTCGGAAATTTCCCGCTAGCGACGTCGTCGTCGGTATCGCTGCCGCGTTCAACGTACGACCGCGCAAACCTCAAGTCGTGAGCCTCGTTCGAACGAACAGCGGCCACGACAGCAGCTCGAATCCATTATTCTCCTACCACGAACGTAGTCGTTGTCGCCAACCAGCCAGCCAGCAAGTCGTCGTCGGCCCGTTGAGCAGCCAGCGAGAGACACGAGACAGCGGCCGCCTACAGAAAAAGCAAGCGAGTTAGCAGCATGGCCGACCAACTCACCGAGGAACAGATTGCCGAATTCAAAGAGGCTTTCAGTCTCTTCGACAAGGACGGTGATGGCACCATTACGACGAAAGAACTAGGCACGGTTATGCGGTCGCTCGGCCAAAATCCCACCGAGGCCGAGCTGCAGGACATGATCAACGAGGTCGATGCCGACGGTTCCGGGACGATAGATTTCCCCGAGTTCCTGACGATGATGGCGCGTAAAATGAAGGATACCGATTCCGAGGAGGAAATCCGGGAGGCATTCAGAGTATTCGACAAAGACGGCAACGGATTCATCTCGGCCGCCGAGCTTAGGCACGTTATGACCAATCTGGGCGAGAAGCTCACCGACGAGGAGGTCGACGAGATGATTCGAGAAGCCGATATCGACGGGGACGGTCAAGTGAATTACGAGGAGTTCGTCACAATGATGACTTCGAAGTAAATCGCGGTAGCATCAGCAGCGGCAGTAGCAGCAAACGTTTCGGCGCACTCAGAACCTCTCGGCTGAGAACCTCAAATTCAAGGCGCGGCGAGATTCCACCGATGCATGGCTGCAGTGCAGGTGTTGACTCCGTCGCTGGCTGCCACTGTCGCCACCGCTGCAGCTGCTGCTGCTCCTTCTACTGCTGTCGGCGATGATGATGATGGTGATGATGATGATTCTACTGAGGATTCCGATTTTGAGGTTGACGACGAAGATGACGACAATATCAACACTGTAGTTGCTGAATGCCTGTGTACTGAGGTGGACGGAGGTTTAGGTAATATAATCCTTCCGCGAGGAGACCACCACCATTATCACCACCGACAATGGCAAAATGGCAACAACAGAAAACAACATCAACAACACTACCACCACCATCTGCAACATGATTGTCGTCTATGAACGCTATGATCTTAGGTAAAGGAGAATCCTCGATTTCTATCTTTTATTTCGATTACTATCCTAACTCTGATTATTTCTCTGGAAAAGCAAAGCGGAATGCGCGGATAATGTGGTGAAGCCGAAGCCGATAGTGGCAAGGAGGAGGCTGATGATGATGATTATCACGATGACCGTCAATGTGACGTCTACTGTTAAAAATGACGTCTGGATAAGATTCATCAACCACCGTATTCGGAAGTACAGTGGTCATTAAAATCGCCTCTCCTCCGTCGGCGGAGGAAGAAGAGCGAAGCATGAGGAACGATGACTCGAAAGGAATTGAGCCTGTCCTGAACCCGGTGTCAAGAGTGGAGTCGTTTTTCGAATATATATAAGGGTCACTCACATGCAGGCTTCTCGCTTCATTTTTTCACTGAGATATATGAACCCCTCCCGGGTCCTGATGATTGCAATGATATTTGCTAGGCCGACAAAAATTCCATAACACTTTCGGGATCACAGCGGACTAACCCAGTCGACCTTCCTCGCCGCTTACCTCAGTCCGACGCGTGATCAGATCAAAATTGTCGTCTCTTGACTCGAGCGTCCTGGACATGAAATTGAGTGCAACTGATTCGTATTGAGGAAGCGCTTGTGAATGGTGCGAAGGAGAATGCTGGAAGAATCTCCGATGGACTCTGGTCGACTTGACAGAAGTCCTCACGGCTGATGGAGTCGCTGATGATCCTTTACGCCCTTCTGACTGAATATTCTTCAAGTTGGCATTCAATCAAGCTCTTCATTTGATCAGTCATCGATAATCATGTCGTATGTGAAATAGCGCCGCATAGAACGATCGTAAAGAGGATTCGGAAGAGCTCTTGTTGTCGCGGCACGTCGTCCAACGATGACGACGACGTCGACGGTTGACGCTGCTGCTTCTATTCCATGATCTACTCGCCCCGGTCTGAAAGAAAATTGTATAAAGCGGGCTGCCCTTAGCTGTTCGGCCTGTAGAGACTAATCCTCGTTGCTGCTGCTGTTGTTGTCGTTGCTATTGTCAGTCACCAGTTCCAGTTCTCTATTCAAACGATATATAACCTGTTTCCAATTTCACAAGCCACCCGGTTTTACTAAACAGTCAGGCTATTCACCCGGTACTGTCTTCCTATGATGACGACATATCCCACCGCGATCTACCAGCGCCAGAGTCACCTCGCAGACAGCGTGGGCTCATGTCCTGAGAATATCTTCCAGCAATCAACGATTCAATCGAGGAACGTCCATCGATCAATCAATACATCAATCGAGCGGTCCGCGGCCGCCGGAGAACTAAGAAGAATGTTCCGCTAGCTGCGGGCTTGGGACCGGCTCGGGGAATCTCAGGAAAGCAGGTTCGGGACGAAGGAATTCCCTGTTGCTCTCCCGTTTTTTCCGTCTGGGTCTGTCGGTGCGAATTCTCGGGTGGCCCCTGTCGGCATAATGTCTTGAAGATCTGTTCCCCTGATTCTGAGCGAATCTCTGCTGATTGCTCACATCCTACGGCTACGATCTGCCAACCACTTGATCTGGTCAATACGAAGAAATTTCCGTAGAGGCGATTTCCAGTGTTTGGAGGACAAACTCCGCGGAACGCCTTCCTCTCGCTGCCGGTAATTGTCTCCGAATTTTAGTCAATCGTCGGCGCTCTAGTTCGAATCGGCGGCGATCGGATCTCATGGGCGAAGGTCGTTCGTCCGTAGATGGATGGATGAGTGGTGTGGATGATTGGATGGTCGACGGCTCGGTCGCTTTCGTTCTGAGTTCCTCCAGATTGGCTGTCTGCTCCGCGGAGCGACTGCAAAACTCGACTCGCTTATCCATCGTCGATTTGGGAGAATCACATCCGGCGATAATTCAGCTGGAGTCAGGGGACAAGCGGGAGGCCGTCCAAAACAAAGTGCGTAAAAGCGGATCGAAGTCGCCTGATCCCAAGCAAGCGTTCCGCCACGTTCTACTCGTCGTCGTTGACAACTGGGATTTGTTAGTCTCGAGGATCGAATCGATCATCAACGGTTCACGTTCCAATTATGGGTCGTTTTCGAGGGGAAGCGATCCGAAAGGAGATACCTCCAGGTCGTCGACCACAATCGTCAACGATTTTTGATTTCTTCTTTTACCTATTTAAGCAACTCTCTGAGAAATTCAAAGCCGCTAGGTACTAGGAAGCTAGATACGTAGCTCAAGTCTCTTCCGGCTGCATCGTCTCCGTTGCGATGCAAAATCTGATGTAAATAAATTCTTTAAAACTACCGACACGAGTCGTTACTTCCTCCGGTCTGTGCGCCAATTTCCGTAAGTGATAGCTGAGAGGAAATCCCATCCACGGTGGCTCCTCATCACAAGCAAAATAGTTGCCAGGCTTGCTCCGCAATCCTCAAGTTCAGGAACTTCTGATTGCCAAAATTACTTCACGAGCCCCTTCTCGCTGCCCCTTCTCGAATTCCGCCAAGACATTCGAACTCGCCTCTAAGCTAGCCTTTCCGAGTTTTTAGTCCCTCGGACCGAGCTCGGGAATACCGTTCTCTCTCCGACGACTCGACGCAGGATTCGTAATCAATAGTCTCCATCCCTACAATCTTGTTTTGAAACCTATGACTAGCCGTCTCGAGCAGCTCCTTCGGATGAATGACAAAGAACATCAAATCGTTCGAAAACAGTCAGCAGTGTGGCCCAGCAGAGAAGGAGGGCCGAGCTCTGAAGCGAGAAGTAAAGAAGAGTAAGGCTCGAAGCCGCGAGGGCTGCGGCGGCGGCTGCTGCAAGAAACACAGTCGTTGGCCTGCGACACCAGAACGTATTCCCTGCTCGGTCTGAAATTTGTTCAAGACTCGATGATAATGAGTCTCCTGCCGCCGTCCGGGACAAATCCTCTCGCTAAGCACATTGAATAGCGGGCAATGCATGCTCTAGTTAGGTGAATCGGGTGTCCGGCATTGATCGGGTCGGCTTTATTTTCGCTTCCACTGCTTTCATGGAATCGTGGATATCGAGATGGGTAATTAGGGTTCTTGGACGGAATCCCGCGCATTGCGCTCTCCATCGCAGCTCAGGGAGTTGTTTCCTCCTGGGTACAGCGGCGGAAGAAAAATTAAGAGCCGTTCCACGATGGCAGTTTATCGCTATATTTCTTAATCGTCTCTAATGGGATCATTAAATTACTATCTGGAGGCTGCCATCGTCCAGGCTGCGAGTCGCTGAGCTTAGGATCAATGTCTGTTTTTGTTTTCGAAAATCTTCCAGAGTGGGCGAAGGGTATTAGTCGTGCTGATTAATTATCGGGATCAGCTGAACTAGAAGAGCGATTTGAGGGAGTTACACTTTGCGCTCGAATGAGAATTCCTCAACAATTACATCATGCGGTCCATGCTGTTTTCAAAATGGGACTACACGCTCGGAGTTTTTCATTGAGCCCGCAGCTCTCGCTGTATACCCACCCGGTATCGGAAGGACTGGTCTATGTACAGAAATAATAATAATCAGATGAGTGTACAGAGAGTGATCGATGAAAACAGATCGATAATTTCAACCGTCGCTCGGAGAGCTGAACCCGCAGATACGGATCGCTTTTCCTGTCAACACCATGCAATGGCTAGAAGCGGAAGGTGCACTGGAAACGCTCGCACGCCGCGCCGGATGGAGCCCGTCGAGCGAGCGCTGCTCGTGTGCCTTTCCGGATTGGGAAATCCAGCGTTTCCTTTAACACTCCGGAGCGACGATTGTCTGCGGTAGGCCAATGTCGAGGCTACATGACGAGTGCGATGAACGAAATAATTACCCTGGGTCTGGAAAGGGACCCATTTCAGATCGAGATCACTAGAACCCTGGTCATTATGATTTCTGATACGATGAAGATACGGCGATGATACGATTGAAGATTCTAATGCGATCCTGCGGCTTTCCTCAGAATCCATTTCTGGGATCCGACCGCTCCCATCCTGCGATTCTAAGCTCGATTTCCATAAGCCACATGAAGCTGAGCGAGCGTGAGTCAACGGCGACATTCCATTCAAGTTCGTCCAACGACGACTGTGATTCCATTTGGGGTTTGGTATTCTGGCGAGAAAACCGTAGCTCAGATTAAACCAGTTTCACATAGCATAGCATCCCTGATGCTAGTGATAATCGCCCTTGTTGTCGCTTATGCTGTCGACGATGACGGCGGAAGGCAGGCTGACTGGCGGAAGTGCAGGCGGGTTCGAGCGTGCGTGAGCATCAAGTTTGCTTGAATTTTCGTCATTGACTCCGTCCGGGTCCGAGCGTCGGCGGCGTTGAAGGTCGCACCCAGTTCCTCCACAAGCAACGAGTACGTGGATCATCGACTCAGGCGACCGAAAGGGCTGGATCGACCAAATTGAGTCTACGATTCCCATTATACCCATCCGGCCTTTTTCCTAGCTTCGGTCCTTACAATCTGCCCCACTCGCAACATTATTGGATGCCATTGTTGTTCTTGTTACGTCGCCTTCGTCTTCGTCGTGATCGTCTCCGCCGGCGTCAGGTCAGGATGCTCTGCCCTGGGTACTTGAACAACGTTTGACTCGCACCAATAACGGAAGGCAATCAGGAAAATTGAGAGACAGCCCCACCCAAAAGCAGGTTGATATTCGACAGACAGAAAGACAGGCCAAGAAGCTAGCAGCCAACGAACTGACTGTGCAGAGTGTGAGTGCGTGCCCGAGAGTGTGTTATGTCCTACTCGGTCTCGCTCTCAGTTCAAGCCTGTGGTAGTGGCCGTTGCTCAAAGGAACAGTTCGAATAGAGGAACTACACAGAACAGGCTAGAATCGGCAGCGGCGGCGGCAGCAGCAGCAGCAGCTTTTGAAGCCATAGCGGCCACGATGGGTTATGCCGAGAGGGCTGAGCGCGAGACAAAACCGCTCGGAATCCGTGTACTAGAAGCAAAAGAAGCAACAGTGGTGACGATGCCGGTGGTGGCGGCTGCAGCAGAGACTCTTTCTTCTGATCCTCTCTCTGTGTTTTGGCCCTCCTCTTACTCAAGACAGGTTGCTCAGGCCGGTACTTCGACGGCGGCAAGCTCTCTTGCAACTTGTTCCCCTCGCGGCAAAACGACCGAACTTAACGACTCGCTCCGAATCACGAGCCTGTATCCTGTGAGGTCCGGCGTTCAGGATGGGCCGGCCTTGCGACCGGGGCTCCGATGAATCATGCGAAACTATATCTTGATGATGTTCTCGTTTCAAGGATTTCCGTTTCCGTCATCGAATGAAAAGGGAAGTCTTCCGAGCCTCCGGAATAAGTTCGAAAACCCAGAGGCTCGTAGATTGTTCTGCTCGATCCCTCCGACGGACAATGAATCAAGAGCACTCCAAAGAGCTTCCCGGTTATGTTTCACATCGCATACGATTCTTCTCGATAATGGCCGGCGAGAATATACTGAGGCTCTCTGGGCCGTGCGGTGACACTGCACAACTCGTTCGACGTTTTGCATTTCTCGATATTCGTGTCGACAGAGGCGTGGCAAGGCCTGACGATGCCCAGGGTGGAACCTGGACTCGCTGCCCTACGAATCTCGGTCTGTCAGACCTAGAAGCATCCTTCTAATTCCTCTCTCGGCTGAATCTTTGCTGAGCGATCAAACATGGGAAATGCCGACGCCCTCAGATCGTAGATGCCGGGAGCAGCGAATCAACTCATGTACCTTTCAACCCCCTTATCGTTCGAACTCGGCATAATTTTCGTGGTCGGAATGAGTTCGTGAAGTAATGTCGTACACGAGCTGAGATCTGTCGATTTTGTTTTCGAATTCTTTCTGCGGCGATGTTCCATTGTCGCTCGAAGGCTAATTGTGCACTCCATCGACGTCGAGAGCCACGGAGACAACTATGCTCGGAACGATGGCCGACGGAGGCAACAGCGGAGCCGATCATTATTACCCAGAATGTTCGAACGATCAGTCGCCTCATCTATATTCGATTACGCGCTCGGTCTCCACTATGCTCGTCGAGCTCAATCGCGAGCCTCACTCTCATCATGTTGCTTTATCTCTGCTTTTACTGCTGTCCTCAAGCCCGAAAATGCTCTCGCTTCGTGGGAGGCTATGACGGGCATAATGGAGCGCCCTTGCAATGGTCCTGCACACAAACGATATGTATATCTCTCGGCTCTGTTGACCTTCAGGAAAATCTGACGCATGCGGTCGCGGCGGTGATTCCGTGATCACGCCTCTGCCGCTGTACGGGAGAATCCTCCGATACATTCAAGCTCCCTCTGAATGCAACGACGATCTGTTCTATGGTGCGGAGCGACACGCCTGGCGAGGAGCGATTGGGTGTTAGTTACCCAAAGGTTAGCGGAGCGATGAAGACACCGATGAACTTCTCGTCTGAATTCCTCCTTATCACGACCCGGTCGTCTTTTTCCTCCCTTGAGGTGTCAGCCGCCGCCGGCGTAATTTCAGGTCCTGAGGCAGGTGGATCCATTGTCCTTCCGCAATAGGCGTAGTCCGGGCTCTCTTAAATGCATCAGCCGCTCCAGCGGCCTGGATGGTGGCCTTACAGCATGGGTGTGTCCCAGACAGGCCACGACTACCACCCCTGAGGGAGCCGCGACTACATTGAGAGAGGACGACAACGCCGGTCGCGCCGCTACGCAGAGCTCGGTAAAGGATCCATTTCTAAGCAAACAATACATCGGAGAATTCCGCGGCGCTTACTGATTTCGTACGAAATTTCCTCCGGGCCCTATCCGGTCGGATGTGTCCCAGAAAGGCAGCGTCTGCGAGGTGAACGATACATCGCGGGCCCCACCTACCGAGGGGACTCTGACGCTGAACGCAGAACGTACCGAGATGACCCGTTTGGCCGCCGCGCCGTCGCCAACAGCGACGATGGGCTGTTTGAGGAGCTCTCATTCCAAATGTGGGTGAGGATGTTGCTGCAGCTACTACTTCTCGACGACCACGACGGCTACGACCACAGCCCCTACCCCTTCCCCGAGCAGCTAAACGGTCTCAAGGCCACTCCGGATTAGAAGGAGGACGTCGGTCGGCGCCAGGGACAACAACGACCAAAACGAGGGCTCGACTACGAAGA
Source organism: Galendromus occidentalis (assembly GCF_000255335.2). Classification (NCBI taxonomy): domain Eukaryota; kingdom Metazoa; phylum Arthropoda; class Arachnida; order Mesostigmata; family Phytoseiidae; genus Galendromus; species Galendromus occidentalis. The sequence continues at coordinate 879,948 of NW_003805439.1, forward strand.
GGGAGTCTTCGTTCTCTTGGAGCTTATTAATGTCGACGATGTGAGCCGTCGCTTTCACTTTAGAGAACGCTTCCACCTGTCAGACATCGACGGGCTGAGTGGCAGGATGAATCTCGACTGTGCATATTCTTCCCTGGATGTCGCTAATGGTGGATTCAGTGGAAATCCCAATCACCAGCGAAAGGTCATGCCTCGCAGAATAGTTGTAGCTCCCGGACCTCGCCCAGACCGGTCGGAAATACTTCGGCTGCCTCGCTTTCTACGAGCCGTGTGAGGTCTAAGGCAAAAGAAATTGACGGAAAGAATTCGGATGATGAGCCGGCGAAAGGAGGCTGTCACTCGATTGCGATATTCCTCCGCCCCGACTGAGAGTCAGAATATATATGTGCATCCTCTTCTGTCTCCCTCCGAGAGTTTTGGGAGCTGTCAAAGTAGACGGTGGCCTGATTGAATTTCAGTTGGCGATGATGGGGAGATTCGTTCCGGACCGAAGGCCGTGATCGTGAGGCATGGAACTCACGTTTCGATGATCTACTGCAGCCTGGAACATGATCTGTTTCCGAATCTGAAACCATCTAGGTCATAGCTCCGATCATTATTTTCTTAATCATGATTGGATTTGATTTTCCCTGGTGCTCTGACGGCAGGAACTCCTCGGGAACTTCAAGCGATCACAATTCGGGCTCGAGACGGACTGGGCCGCAGACTACGGCGGGAGCATAGATCGACTCGAGTGCCGCATTCCCGCAAGCTTGACAAGATCTGATGCCCAGCGAACTTCTTTTGAAGGAGTCAGATGAACTAGATTCCTGAGGAACCGACGCATCGCAGCGGGTTTGGCTGACGGCGTTTCGGCCAAAAAAGCGGCCAAGCGAGCTGTCGGAAGAAGAAGCAAACAAGCAGCGCGTGAGACTCAAACTTCACGGCAAATGGTGATGGCCTCTGTGAGCCGAAACCACGCCCGAGTTTATTCATGAGGCAGTTTCAGTCGAACTCACTCCAGAGCCCCAGGCTCTGTCGGGGAGCAAGCAAGCCGTCCGGTAAACATCAAGCCAGCGCGCGTACCAGATCCCTGCTCGTCAAGGGCCGTGATCCGTCTAGACTTGACCGATGCTCAGCACTCAGATCGTCCGGAGCTGTCCTGGTCTCTCTGACACAGAGCTCACGCTCGGATAGCGAAATTCGGCTCTGCAAAGACCGGAAATCAGCGAATCTTCCGGGATTCTGAGTAGCGTGCCCATTCGGCGTCGGCGACTTCCTTACTAATCGCTCATTATCCAACCGATATCCGTCTCACCTCATCTGGCGATGGGCGCCCCCAAAGAGGTACGATACAGGGAGAGATTTATCTCCCTCGATCGTGATGAACGAGCAAGATTATTGCTCGAGCTCAGAAGTACATACGTCCGTTGATTTGTGCTTCCGTGAATGAATTCGCTCGGTGGAGGCTTATGATCTCAAGGAAGTATCCCGAAAAGGTCGGAGGCCGTCCGCTCAACGTTGACAAGGAATGCATTCACTTGCTCCGTCTATCGAGCGAGCTTGATCTTCCATTATCAATGCCGCTGCTTTTTGACAATCGATTTATTTGTAATTCATTGAGCGCAACGATCCAGTAGCATTCATGTACATATGTATGTTCGCACAGTGGAGCTAAAAGCTACACGTGTCGCCGCTCATTCTCTTACCCAAGGGGTTGCAGTACAAGGCGATGCATCGAAGAGTTTCGAACGTCTAGCGTTGTCTTTGCCGCGTCACCGATTGACACGTAACCCTCTGGTGCGGCGGTGAGGGTTCGCAAGCGCTGCGGATCCAAAAATGCTTGCTTCTTGCTCGCAGCGGCAGCTTCTTCGGACTTCCCTACCGATCGGTCAACATTAGGTGCTGACCTGATGCTATGCGAACTCGGGAGCCCGATGTTCAGTCATCGTATTCCATTGTCGAGGAGCTTCGTGCGGATCGCCATTGTCGACGTCTCTTTGGACTTCAGGCCTTCACGGCAATTCACTTGACGCGCGTATCATTCACTTAGCCAGCGAGCGAGCGATCGACCGAGCAAACGATTGAGTGCCATCGAATCAAGCGCGTCGGCACTCAGTGTCCGGATCGGCGGTGAAGTTCATTCGAGCGACGCTCAGCTGAATTGAAAGTACTTCCAATAGGAGCGATAGACTTCCCGAATAGAGCCGCCCTTGCTGCTCTTCGTTCCCATCACTTCCCGCTGGATGAACGGAACTCTCCAGGCTCAATCTGCTGCCGTTCACGAGCGCCCTTCGAAGAAAAATGCCGCACTCCGCATTACTCATCATTAGAGCTCGGAAGTTCAGGCACTCAAAAATCTCAGAAATGGCAGGCGGAAAGGCACTGAAAGCCCACGAAAAAGGCACCGAAACTACCTAGGCAAAATAGGCGTTATAGGCAGGGAAACAAACGCATCGAAGCGTCCATCAGTGTCGTATTGTGAGAATTTCAGGTGGTAACATGGATTCCCATCGGTGAGTAATCGACGCCGATCCGATACGAGCATTTTCCAAGGACGAATTTTTTTTGCGCGCTCTGGCGGAGCATCGGAACTTGTCGAGAGCAAGATGTGCTCCCGGACACTAGGTTCGCCGACCTCATCTCATCACCGTTCTCAAAAAGAAACCCTCAGTTTCCCCCGAAATACTCGGGATTCGGCCCATCAGAAGCTCGAAAAGGCACTCTAGGCACAACAAAATGAAACAGGCATTTCACATCAAAAAATGCCGAAAAAAGCAGATATAGGCATTTAAGGCATAATGCCTGAGCTTCCGAGCTCTACTCATCATTCATCATTACAGATCGATGCGATCAAAACGATCTCGAAGACGGGGACATCCTGAACACTCCTTCGGAAGTTCCAGAATCTCGTAGCCAAATAAACAGATGGACTTCGCTTCGCTGAGCTCCCACGAATGTCAGAAAAACATTGTTTCCATCTCACACCATCCCGACCATTCTTACTCTATTGCAAAACTCATCGGATAAGAAGGGGAGCGCTGGATTCCCGATTCCACGCCGCGCCGGTGGAGGCTTTCTGATTGTGGAGAAAATTGCGCGTTTAATGTCGAATGTTATCCATGCTCTTATCTGGATTCCCTTCTCAGTCCTTTGGCGTGGTCCTCGTGCTTGTTTGCCGCGGGAGACTGAATCATACTTGGCCTAGCTGTTCTTCAGTATTGACGCGAGCTCTTGAGGAGGAAGTGTTTATTTCTGCTCGTTCTCGTCGGCGTCTGAATTTCTTGGCATGAGACCGTAATGGCGGCGAGAAATCGGAGCCGGCCCCGTGACCGAGCGAGGAGGGCGGGAACATTCCACGTTTTGCTCTGCGAGACGGAATGATTTTAATCCAGGTTTTGACAACTTTGTACGATCGTATCAGTCCCTTGATTTTATCTGAATCCCAACGCGAGATTCAGATCGATTCCGACATTCCTTGACACGTGGAATTTGCAGCAGGGACTCTTCGGAAGACGCAGAATATTCAATCCAAAATGAGAGAAAGGAGGGAGACCTCTGTTTTTTCTTCCGCGGTACGCATCTGATTGACGTCAGAGATCAGGAATTCCTCCGTTGGCTGACGCTACGAAGAAGCGCCCAGTTTATTGTGCCGGTCGTGCGGTGGATCCTCTGGCTGGGCGTATTTTTTATATGAATTTTCTGCTTAGGAACATTTTCACCAGAAGTTTCCATCATCTGCTTCCACAGGAAAATTGTTTCACATTTCGCAGACGTCATCGTATGTACGGTCAGGGGGAATATTGGGAGTCACACATTTCTCCCCTCCGAGCGCAAATATCGCGCTGTGACTCAGCTCGAATGCACCTCCGATTTGTCATCGAGAGATTCGGCCAACCCCCTTGATTCTCGTCGGAGCATTTTCCACTGGGAGTGCCCTCATGGTCTTTCATCGCATCCATATGCCGATGGTGCTCGAAATCCGCTCGGGAGTCCGATCACGATGATATTGAATGCAAATATTACCGTTCCGAGAAATATACCCCCGGCTCATGCTCCGAGAGCCTGAGACATTCCTCTGGGCCTCGTGGTTCCAAGTGGACCGAGAGCTCAACCAATCAATGTAGTATTACTTCATTCGTCCACGGAAGCGCAGAAATGATAATCCTTGAAGAACGGAATTGCAGCTGAGGTGAAAAGACCGTCTTCGCTCACGATAGTCTTTTGCTCGCTGAGGCTCGCTGGGTTTAATCCGTGAGGTAGCTTGGTGACGTCGATCAGGAGCTTTCTCTTCGTGCTACGGGTCTAGCGACCTCGTTTCTCGTTACCTGTCCGCCGCTCTTCGATTACTCGTGACGGTTTGGTACCGCATCCCCGAATCCTGGATGCCCGAATCGGTAGCACATCGGCTCTAAACCTAACCGGAATGGGGCCTAGGTTTAGGTCGCCTCATGGTCATATTTCTCCCGTTTTTTCCCCTGACCTAACCTCTCGGAATCGGGCATGTCGGAATCGGGCATCCGGGACGGTACAAAGTTCAGCATGGTTCTCGTCGATTAAGCCAGGTGTCCTCTGGAATCGATCTACATCGCTGTCCTATTCAGAGCTGTCAGTGTTACGGACCGACACTTATACCCCTCAGTGTGCGTCAGTCGGAGGATCATGACAATGGACGGAACGAAAGACTATCACATCAAGATTTATCTGGATCAATAACTTCATATACGCAAGCGCTACCAGAATTCGGAGGAGTGTTCTGGATCCCGATTTCATATCCTTCTGTACCCGTAGAAAGATACGAAACTCTCGCGTAAATAATTTAATATATACCATGCTCAGAATACAGAAACTTCTCCACAACATTAGATTCTGACGTCAACTCATGGAGGAAATGGGCGCCGCGCCGTGACGCGAAGGATCTTGTGATTAATTGTTTCGGATGCAAGGGAACGTCTCTCCACTTCCGATTCCGACTCGTGACGTTTCCGACGTCAGGGCCAACCCTATGACGCATCTTGTGCTCACAGTTTCGCCGCCGCAAGTCTCGACAGCGCCAGCTGCTCCCAAATCGGCCTTCATCGCATTGAACGGACATGAACGAAAGCGAGTCAGCTGTCGTTCGCTCACTCAGTCAGTCGGCGGCTGGCCGTTGGGCTCATTGCCGGCGGGGTCCCACTAAGCCAGGCTCAACTTGCGTAGTCTTGTCTGCCCGGGCTTGTTGTTTCGACTGGTCTGATGGCTCCTCAGCGCGCCACTACAGTCATCTGTGGCTGTTGCCGCCGCCGCCGCCGCTGCCATCACTCGGAGCATACAGCGACCAGTGGTGAGGAACGAGATCCGCGTACCGGTCTGTCACTCATTGTCACTTTGTCGGTGTCTAGGAGAGGATACGTGCCCGTGCTTCCGTAATTTTCGTTTCGCCTTCGGGGAGGCAGCTCCCTCCGAACACTCCAAGATGACGATGGACTCGAACAAGCGTGGCTTCCTGGACGGATCAGTGCATCGTCCGCGCACGCAGGACCGCGCCGAAGATGATCAGGATTTCCTAGTCCGAGTTCGAGGTAGGAAGAACTACGAAATACTCAGACGCATAGCGGAAGGGCTCCAGATCCGAAGTCAGTGCCGACCGTCGTCGGGCCAGCCCAGCAAGAATTGCAACAAAAGAACGCACCAAAGACTGCAGTGAAAAATCAGGAATAAGACCGTCATTATTTATCGTTCCTCGAGCTGCGAGGACCATCATCAAGCTCGGTTCGACTCGAACGAATGTAATATATGGAGGAGACGTCCAGAGAAATAAAAGCTCTCCGGTTTTTCAGATTATTCATTTCTTCTGTCTAAGGGAGTGGGTACCTCAGAGTATTTGCGCAGAGAGTGGAAAAAGAGGAGAAAGATTGGACCGTTTGATTCAAGCTTTCGGATGTCCGAAACGGCCAACTTTTTCGGGACTTCTCGAATCATCGGCGGAGAGCACGTCCGTTGTAGGGGCTCGACATGCAACCACGCGATTCGTATTCATCCTCTACGCACTTCTCCCATCCTACTGTTGGGTAAATCCAGGGACAAGCGGAACCTGGGATCTTTCATTTAGCGCCCGGAATCGCGATTCGCTCCATTCTCATTCTGCCATTATCCTCTGTGAAGTGCTACCAGTGTTGGATGCTTCTCAGCGGCCTGCGCTCTCGAAAACCGGCTCTGGGACTGGTCAGCATACCGCTCGCCCGTGCGGTCTCCATTCCCCCAGAGTCCTGCGGTATGACTCGAGAGCAGCGAGTCGCGGAAATCAGGCGGGGCCGGAGCGTTTTGAGCAGCGGCTAGCGTTTTAAGTAGCTTGGAGAAGGAACCCACCCGGATTGTTGCGAGGAAAGAAGACAGCCAAAAATACGGAGAAACTTCTCAAGTCGGAGAGCCCAATCCTTGCAAGAGGAGGATTGACCAGGTCTCAAGAATTCTGTCGTCGCTTGTGATAATCATCGATGAGCGCGAGGGATCCTGTCTCCCTAGTTGTCCTGTTTTTCTCTGAGATCATGGCTGGAGAGATCATGGCATTCTCAAATATCTGAATATTGAATGACTTCTCCGCGAGGATCTACATACGTTTCGCATTACATTCACTTTCATGTATATGGATGAGAGCATCCGCGACCAACGTCGGAGGGCTCTCGGGGAGTACTCATATGGAGCTCGATCGCTCCCCGTTTCCTCCATAAGTCTCGAGCCTTGGATGGTGCTCTCGGGACACTCGATGGATATGCGCCCAGCAGTCTTCCGTGGAATCGCCGATCGCGCATTTTATTGGAGAGTCGATGCACAACATCACTACATTGGTCGATGATCCGACATGGAGCAGAAACCGAAGGCTCGACCTTTTCTACTGGGTCGAGAAACCTTGACAGCCTTTCTAATACTTTGGAGAATGCTTATGAAGAAGTTCATTGCAATAACCGCTGAGAGAAAGAACAGGAGCGGCGAATCTCTAACGGAGATCACATCTGCCGTAGCTTCCGACCGTGCTATACGTACACCGTTTGGCCCATGTCGGATCGTCGGCCCCATTCGAATAGGCTCCTTCACCCGCAGGACTCGCGTCTCCGATTATTTTCGCCATTCTGTGGATTGCTCCCGGCTCGCTCTTTCTGGTCCTGACGGAGAACTCCAGAGCTGTTTGTTCCGAATTCATCGAGGCTTCTATTCGCCCCATCATGGTCACATCCAAAGGAGCTCCATACAATCTGTCCGGTTGGGTTGGTTTTTCGAAAGGCTCCGATGTCGCAGATTTCGGCATGAATCAGAGAGATGGGACTGCGAACATCCCTTCCGACCCCTCGGTCCGGGAAAAGGTGCGTCGAATCGGCTCGTTCGATTTCACTCCTTTGGGCCACTCATCTCTTTATGGCCCTAAGGAGCCGGTTGTCGACCCAGGCTCCTGATCTGGCGCTTCTCAACGTTACATCGTCTTGTTTCCGACTGTCGTCAGCCTCGCATGCTGAGGCGGATACGACGCTTGCTTTCCGACTCTTCAGGAGACAAAGGGTCGGAGAGAGCCTCCCGCAGGCCAGCGAGCTGTTTCGAGCTCGGGGCTATTTTGAGGTGAAAAATAAAATCAAGCTCCGTGAGCGAAGAGGTAGCCATGGCTGCTAAATTGAGGTCTTCAGCCTGAAGAGGTCTATCGAACGATGTCAGCGCATTGCGAATCGACACGATATCATGTCAGACACTGAGTCGAATGTTGGAGGATGTGAGAAGATTCACCGTGAGCGGACAGCAAATTAGGATATTGCGCTAAGATTCTCTTTGCGCGATGCTTCGTGAAGTCCGAAGGCAGCTCCATCCCCACCCCGGTACCCGCTACGTTCCGGTGGGTGTTCGCGAGAGAAAGTCCAGTCAATGTCCCCTCTCGAATGCCGGAGACTTTTCGCAGGAATCTCGATTTATAGCGATTCAGCGATCGTAATCCGCATCGGAATTCGCGAGCCCTTCGCTGGTATCCGATCCCAGCGATGCCGATGGCGCAACTCTCCATTGAGAATATGGTGCCTAGCTCTGGCCCTAGCGGTGACTGACTTCACGCTCCTCCGCATCCCAAATACATAATATTTGTGTCCTGTTTGATCATTATGATGAGTTATAATAATAAAATCACAAATGAGATGAAGGTGAATTCTGTGTGAATACTTATCTATTCGGAGAGTTGCCGAGAGGTTCCGTGAAGTCTGATCATGCGCGACGCCGACGGCACCCGGATCTCGCGGAGGAACTCCGCCCATGACGGGGCAGGAAATTCTCGGGAATAAGCTGCCAAGTCACGCCTTTGGATGAAGCTTCATACCCCATTCGCCAAGGTCTCTATGGGATCTTCTGGTTGATGGGCCTGTGAATTTCGAACCACAAGGAGTTGTGGGGACGAAGACAAATACTCCAGGTCGCGCCTCACGGGAGTATTAAAGACCAAACCCATATGTATATCCAGTATCCACCATCTAGGAGGGTGATGCGTGTGAGGCAAAGAAGTTCGGCATACACCGCGTCGATCGCGCCCGGACCTTGCAGAAATTTTTAACCTGATTCAAGACGGAGGAAGCTCAGAAAATTAGCGTTACGCACTAAGTCTTAGAAAAGCATCGTCGCTCCTCAGTCAGGTTCCTTCCGAATGATTGATCCCCAATCGATCTGAAGCATATGAAGCCTCCTCGTGACAATAAGTTCCGGTCCAAATGTGAGAGAACGAGAGCTCTATTTCTGCCTCAATCGACATTTTTTATTGAACGTGTGTTTTTACGCTGGGGGATATAGAGTGAGTCCGAAATGATGATGATTCCACTTGAGCTTTTCCTCGATGGAAGAGTGGATGGATCAGACTGCGAGCAAGACCTCCGATTCCTCATTCCAGAAGGGATGGGAGAGGTCTGGTGTCCCCGAGCTTACTGCAATCTCTGGTGGACCTGTTTCGGACCATTCTTCTCTTTATGGTCACGCGGAGTCGCTCGCCGGCCTTGGCTCCGGATCTGGAGATCTTCCACGTTGCGTTCGCTCCTCTCCGACTGTTTTCTGCCCCGCATGCTGACGCGGATACGACGATTGCTCTCTGATTCCTCTGCTGAGCGAGGACCGAAGAGAGTTTTCCGCAGGAGAGCGAGCTGTTTAGTGTTTGAGACCATTGTACGATGAATGCGGAACTCTGTTACCGTGAACGAATAGGAGGAGGAGACTATGGCCGTGGGCTACAGAATGAAGCTCACCAGGCTGAAGAGGTCTTATATACTTTTGTCCGAATTCACCCCACACAAAGTCGACGCATTCTTTTGGAGATCTGGGGGTGAGGGTGAAACCCCACCCCGCGCAATCCTGGCTATCGTGAACCTCGGATCTTGATTACGAGGAATTCGGAAGCTGATCCCCTCCCTCCGTGGTCCAGAGTAATGAAGATGCCGAGAGGGGTGAGGATCCCGAAATCGGCCGCTCAAGGGCTACCCTATAGCATTTTCGGTCCCCCCCCGGCGCGATAATAGGTCTTGGGGCTTGACGCGGGGAGGACGGAGACTCCTATCTCGATTCGATATCAATTAAGAAAGTATGGAGAGACTTCCCAGCGTGCCTTGCTAGTTCAATTTATTATCACCCGATGAATATTTGCTCTAGAATCCGTGAGGAGGTCCGAAGCGCGGAATGAATGGATACATTTGTTGATGCGCAAAGTAATTTTGAGAATAAACATCTGAAACGGATAATCACGATTTTGAAAGCAATAACTCTGATTGGATCAGGCCCAGACTTCCGAATACTCCTTGGCGCATCATCAGGTTCCGTGATCAATTCGCAATATTCCCAGCGCCTCGTTGTCAGGGCTGCATCTGGGCCAAGTTTCCCGAATTCGACGTGATAGCGCAGGAATCTGAGAGCTACTAGAGAGCTTCCGAACGCAACAGTGACGCGGTATCGAGGGAAGAACTCAAGAGCAGCGAAGTTGCTGGAACCCTCGGAGCATGTTTACTCACCGGCAATCGGTAGGGTTTCAATTCGCTGCTCTGGGTATTCGATCAACTGTCTCTCAAGGAGATCGTTCTCTTTTTCGAGCTCTTTCAACTCCTTTTCCAGTTGCTTTTCCGCCAACTTTTTCTCCTTCTCGAGCCGCTTTTCTTCCGACTCGCGATCTTTTTCCGCTTGTTTCTCAGCTTTTTCTCGCTCCTTCTCAAGTAATTTCAGGGCCTTGTCCTGCTCCTTCTCAAGTCGTTTCTGGAGGAGTTCCTCCTCCTTCTCGGCCAACTTCTGTTCCTTCTCACGCTGTTTCTCCAGCAAATCTGCCTCTTTCTCCTGGCGTTTCGAAGCTTCCTCTGCTGCCTTCTCCTGCAGTTTCTGAAGAGTGTCCCCCTGCTTCTCAGACATTTTCTGCTCCTTCTCAAGCTTCTTCCGAGCGCGCTTCTCTTCCTTCTTCGATTTCTTTTCCAGCTTTTCCGCAGCTCTAGCCTCTCTCTCGAGCAGCTTCTCGCGAAAATCTTGATCTTTCTCTAGTTGTTTCTTCAGGAGATCCCGCTGTTTCTCGGCTTTTTTCTCGAGGAGGTCTCGTTGTTTCTCCGCGGCTTTCTGTTCCTTTTCGAACTCCTTCTCCAAATTATCTCGGTGTTTTTCCGCCAGCTTCTGCTCACGGTCGCGCTGGCGCTCCGCAAGCTTATTCCTGAGCTCTTCGACCTTCTCCGCCCTGTCCAACCGCTTCCTCGCCAGTTTTTCTTGTAGCGCAGATTGCTTCCCCGTGTTTTCCCATTGCATCTCCAGGAGTTTCTCCGACGCAGTCAATTGCGACTCCAGCATCTCATCCTGGAATTCCAATTCTGTCTGAAGGAAGTCTTCGCTGAGGGCCTCTGTGTCAGGAGCGGTTTCGTTGACAGCATGCAAGTCCACCGAAAGATGCAGCTTATCCCCTGGAAATTCGAAAAGCGGGCCTTTCAGAGCAAGACCTCCCATAGTCTTAGGGAAGATATTTAGAACGAGAGTATAAGACTTCTGCTTTTCGGAAGTCAGTGAGGAATCCCATTGCGCTGAAGACTCACCCGAGAAACCCGAGAGCTTCGTCACGATGAATATATCCTCATCCTTCAAGAGTGTTCCTTTCTGCTCTTTGAGGTTCTGGTAAATCTTCGTCTCCGCGAGGGCGCCGCTTGGCAAGCCCATCGGAGCAAACATAGATATCACTGGTCGCAGGAAGGGTCGATCGAACTTCTCTAGTATTTTCCTGGAGAAGGCTTCGTGTAAGATTCACGACGCTGAAAATGCTACAAAATGGCTCAACTTATCCCATCAGTCGAGGCGTTCGACGTACCTCTGGTGAGCCATACTATTGGCGGCCATCTCTTGGCCGTAGGCTCGGTGCAAGGATCGCATGAGCAAACCGAAGGTGATCGGTTCGTTAGACTCTGCGAGCTCTTTAGCGATCTCCCTCCTCTTCGCTACTCTTGCGAGATTTTCTCGAACAGCCTCCCGCTGAGCCTTACGGATATCATGAACCAGTTGCCTCCGTTCCTCGATCAAGTCGCTGACGAATCTCGGCCGAAACCCGGCCCCTATCGCGTCACGTCCAAGAGCAGCGTCTCGGATCTTGGCGTCAATCTCGTTCTTACGCTCGGTCAATTCGACGAGAGCTCCTCGGCGTTCTCCTGGTAGCTCTTCTGTGAGTGGTCATCAAGAGTGTTTATCGTGACCGTGTTCTAAGCTCAGGTCTTCTGTGGCCACTCGGTAAGGGAGATCCATTTTTTTTGGCCCAGAATTATGTAGATAATGTGAGCCATGCTCCTGAGCGGGGGAAACTGTCTGAGACTCACCGATGGCTGCGTGATCAGCGACGTTTGACGGGTTGAAGCCCGGCCGGATAAATGGAGCACCGGGCCAGGGGAAGAAATTCCGCGCTGCGATCCCCCTAGCAATTCCTTGGTTTGCCGGATGATTCGGATTGTTCCATGGGTTAAAAGCTCCCCCGTTCCACAAGTTCTGGAAAGACGGAATGGGATAAGCCCCATGCGAGAACTCACTATCAGAAATGCGGATTCGTCGCGGCAGACGGACATTCCACGGCATTTCATGTACCTAAGTGCAGGCCCCGCGCACGGTCACGCAGCGCCGCTACCTGACGCGGATTTCAGTCAATCGCGAGGATGACGTCGCAACGCAGATTTTGCATGGTCCGTACACCTCTGCATACCCATCTTCGCTGAAACGGGCACAGGCGAATCCGCGGAGATAGGAGATTACGAGCGGGACGGATGGCAATCATGCGGATAGAGCATCGAGCCGAAATCGCTACGTACCCCGTATTGACCCTGAGCGGAACCAAGTAGGAGAAGTGTGCAAAGAGATGTGAAGGCCTTCATCGCTGCTCCTGAAAGATCAGTCTTCATCATTGCATGCTCTTGCGAGGAACGATGAGGGCATCGGCGGCGGAGGCAGCTGCTCGGAAACGCTCCCGACGGAGATCACCTGGAAATCCGGGAGCTCCCCACGACTCCGATTAACCCGCCACGAGGAGGGTTCCTTTCAACATAATCGTTGAGTTTCGTGGTCCCAGCACCGGGCTCAGTGAAATCTGAGCTCAATCGTAACGTACCTTGCAGGTCGTGTTTCGTTGAGCGTTCGAGTCCACACTCGAAGTGCCAGTCTCCCGTAATTCGCAGTCTATATTAGTACTAGGCGATGGAAGACAGCACCCGGATGAGCTGTAAAACGAACGATGACGACAACGCAATTATCAGACATTCGACTCGCGGACGTAGTAACAAGAAAGTCTCACCGGAATGAGAGGATTCAATCATACTCGTCTCGATCCTAGAAAAGCGGACGGACGGAAAAGCGGGGTAGGTATCTCCAAGGAAAAGCGACCAAATGATGACGGAGATCGACTTTCCGATGAGTCACGAACCGCTCCGAAGAACCGATAACCCAAAAGTGCTAGATTTCTAGCTCATCGAGCTCGCAATTTTGTCTTGTTGTTGAGCGCGGGCTCCATTGTGACCCGACACACAATCCTAGAAAAACTTTCCGTCGTCATCATGCATTGCCCCTCTCAATTTAAAGAGCGAAATCTCTCGAGTGAACCTTCACTTTTGGTGAATCGCAAAGCTGATCCAGACTACGTCCATCGGATTCCTCGTCAAAAATTAGGGAAAAAAACAGAGTGTCCCGTGCTGACCGCCACAGGAGCCGAGGCGGCAAACAGGAGAAAGTTTCAATTTCAATATGGGAAAAATTGGGGCAAGTTTCTCAATTTAGCCGATACGAGATTTTCCTCATGCATTCTGATCACTTGTACTGGAAAAGCATAGGGAGACCCACAAATAAAGATAATAGCCGACCCATCGCCTTTTTATCCTCGATGATGACATTGGTGGCTGGGTACCCAGTTTCCTTCCAAGATATATGTATAGACAGGCCCCTGCCCTCCCCTGTTCCTTTCATGGGTCATGATCATCGAGGATTAACCCGAAGTGAAATGATGAAATGATCGACGAACATCGTTATTTAGGGCTACCCCTATGCTTTTCCAGCTCGTGGGATAATCATGCATGCAAAAGATCTCTTCCAGGATGTTCTCGGCTCATATTGAGAAACTTGCCCCATAGATCCCCATATTGAAGTCGAATCTTCCTCCTGTTTGCCGCTCCGGCTCCTGTGGCGGTCGGCTCGGGAGACTCGGTTTTTTTCCTAATTTTCGATGAGGAATCAGGAGGACTAAGTCAGGATCAGCTTTGCGATCCACCAAAAGTGAAGGTTTCCTTGTCAGGGTACTCGGCCCATCCATTTTCCGGACGCCTCAGAATCAGCTTTGTACTGTCCTAATGGTGAGTTTCTCTTCACCCTGAGGATTGCGGAACTAGTCATTCCGTAATTATAGATCACGCCTATTTACGGCCTCGGTCTCAAGGCGATACTCGAATCCACACAACGAACAGGGTGTCCCTTCCGCCTCGACGTGTTCCCAGCGATCGATCATGGAAAGATGGAGGTCGACGGGTTTCGAGAACGGCATCGTGGAAGCAACCTCAGACTTGATTCAATCAATGAGCAGTTTTCGTGACTCTTAATCTCATTCGATCCAATTTTCTTTGACTGAATCAAAAGCTTATGAGCAGTTCAATTCACAAGCTAGTGATCCATGGAACACTCCATTGAAAAGAGTAGAGGAAGGATCAAAAGACTCTTCGTATCATTTCTACGAGGCATGAAGCACTCTCTCAGCGTTCCAGCTCCCAGGGTACACCTTCCTGGTCTCAGACAAAGACCCCTTTGACTAGCGATCGCCGGAGTCCGGCAATATTTATCGGTGTCCGGCAGCCGAGTGAGCCCAGGCAGACCGAGAGTTAACTTTATTTCTTTCGGTTGCGCGATCTGGTCGGCTAGTGAGCAGGCTCGCTCACTCCTCTGTCGCCATTCCTTCCACTCGGAAAAAATTGCCTGCGATTGGATCGCCGAGCTCGTTGACCCTAGCGAAGTCGTTGATTGTCCAGGGCGTTGAAGTCTCAGATTCCCCGGTTGTCGTCTCGGGTTCGGGATCCTCGTCCGTAGAGTTGAGCGTCTGCGACTGTTTATACACGAGGAATATGAAGCGATGGAGACCTGTAATTGTCAAGTCATCTGCTGCCGATATCGCCGACTAACAGTCAGTAGGAATGAGAGGTGAACTACCCAACTCTGAGATACGCTTCCCTGATGCTAGGCGATTCTAACGAGACTGATCGGGGAGTGGGGAGACGAAAGTGTCCCACTTCGAGCGTCCCTGCGCTGACTCGATGCTCCTCACCTGTTCCCGCCGCAGGTTGAGGGGGTTCGTATGGAGATCGTACTTCGCCTTCGGCGAGACCGTACCCCGGAATATTCACCACTAGCCAACGTTTCTCGTCCCCATCAGACCGGTTTTCCTTGGACGGCGCGTCGATATCCGTCATGATGAGCGTATACAACTCATCGGGGTCGGCCTCCCATGAAACTTTTTCTGGCTCGCCTTGTATCTGGTCCTGCGGCAAGACTTCGCCGGGCTGAAGTGTACCGTTCTCGCCGTAGTACACCTGGGGAAAACAGCCAGGGGTGATCCTTTCTGCCTCAGATCTATGCGGATCCCCGTGAAACGGACCGGGAATCATACATTCGAAGAGATCAACATTGATTACCAGCGGTCCGTTCCGGAGGTTGATGACTCACCTTCACGAGTCTGCCGGGTGCTTTGCCGATAACATCGGGAACTAAGCCGTGCTCCTCGAACTTCTGCTTCAGAATGGGATCTTCTTCGGACTGCGCAAGTGAAATGCTCAGCAGGACCACGATGGCGGCAGTCTTCGGTCGCATGGCTCTGCTACAGCATCCGTTGCTCAGCGCTCCGGGTAGATGTGTTGCGTCAGGGTTTCGGCTAGGCTCCGTGTTGTTTCGATACTGCGAAGGTGGGTGTTTTTCCTCCCGATGGGCCGAGTAGGATCATGCCCCTGAACCACTCATAGCTTCACCAGTCGAGGATTAACGAATGACTACAGCCTGGAGAACCCTATTTGGATATTGTCCAAGGCGATCGCGACAAAAGTAGTCTATTCGAAGTCGATCTCGATTCCAATCATTCCGGAATCAGCAGCTCTGCGTTCGATCGAGAATCTCTCTTCTGCTTTCCACTCTGAGATCGTGATCTGGGATGTGAGGGCCGCTCCGAATCAGAAATCACAAAGCTGACAGCTTGAAAGTCTAGAGGACCGCGGCCGCTATCACGAGCAAAATCTCGCGGTCATTGCCGGTATCATTCTACAACGTGACGGATGCGCGGGTTTTAAATGTTCTATCCAGCGTCCGATGCCGCTTGAGCTTCAAGCAGAAAAACGCACGGAGCCACCTCGAGGGCGCTGTTGAATTATTCTCCTTGGAAAATCTTTCCGTGAACCGAACTTACAACCCAGACGCATGGATTGTAGTGGGAATAATGGAACATGGGTTGATCTGCTCATGGGATTTATTTTGTCCATCATGAACATTCGCACAATGATTTTTTTCTTTGGTCTCTAGTCGAAGCACAAACTTTGTTTATGAGTTCTGATTTTTAATCGCAGAAAGCGAAACCGACTTTTTTTCAGAAGTATTAATGTCTTATTCCTCCGGAGATTCTGGCCGGAGAGCTTCAGTCCATCATCTGGATCCTAGACATGCTCAAGGATCAGGGCACGTGTAGATGATCCTGTCCGCGCAGCCTATCGGGCCTGAAGGGTTTGGCTGGGCTGCATCATTTGAGATTGCCCCCGACGTTTTGACAAGTGATGTATGCTCGACATTGGGTTCCTGGTATTGGGTACGAAGCCCCGTTCACGGGGAAATTCGCTTTCACATAGCGCCCGGGCGTGCAGGCTCCACTACCTGAAGAAAGCGGAATTCATCAGAGTCTTCACAAGAAGGCCGAATCCGGAGTGAAATGATCAGGAAACAGCGTTGCCTCTTCAATCCATCCGCTGTCAGGAGCGGAGGCTTGCACGACCGCGACCGTTTCCCGGACTCACCTCTGATTTGCGACACGATCATCGAGGCGACGATCATAAGCACAATCGAGGAGCTGTTTCTTAACGACGACATGTCTGCAGATGTTCCCTGAACCTGCGAGGAACCGGAATCGGCAATTAAGTTTTTCTCCCAGCGTTCTGGGACCCGCTGAGAGGAAAATTTCGAAGTATTGCGCAGTCGATGACTTGCACCAGAGCAGATCCGAGAGTTTGAACTTTTTGGGGTCGGATGGGCGACATTATTTTGTTTGCCGGTTTTCGCCGGTCATGTTCCCCTTAGAAGGGACTTCAGAAGGTCGATCGTTCCTGAGAATGATACGAGGAAGCGCCTCGAGCGCGAAGTGAGGGTGCTTGCCCTTCTGGATTTTTATTTGAAGTCGATGCAAGCTGCACGAGGCTCAGACTCTCATGGAATGGCTTGCGCTAGCGTCTGACAAGAGTTTCGAGGAGCCGTTCGACCAATCGGTGACCTCAACTCACGACCGCGATGGAGTACGAAACGTGCATCACACCGGGTCTCGTGCTGGACACCTTCTACGTGCTGGATTCCGTGACGTTGGAAAGAAGACATCGAGGTTCGCGACACGGAGTGCGCGACGAGTATAGATGTACACGAAAACGAGCGCATATGGAGCTCTGTGAACGCTTTCGATTTGGTTGAAATGAAAGTCGTTCAAGGTGGAGAGGTCCGTCGAGGGGACGAGAGATCAGGCGCTGTCGAAGGCGTCGATCTAGGGGCTGGGCAGGTTGGAACACCAATGAAGGGGCCCGGGAAGAGGCAAACGGTGCCTCGAGGGAGGGATGGTTATATCATACCTTTACCTCAGTCTGTCCTCCCCACGGAAGGGAAGGAGGCGCAAGATCCTCCACGCGCCCGACGCAATACTTCTGGATTCCGACAGCGGCCATCTTTTCGGAATGGCATAGAAATAAGCTCTCTGTACTCATCGTCAGATCGGGGATGTCACGAGGAGTATCGTCGAAAGCTTCGAAGAAGTGCGTGCGTGAGTTGATGTCATGAGTTCTGCACGAGTTTTTGAGATTATGAGTCGTCACTCCTCGCAGTGACACCTTCAGCATGCTTTCTCGAGGTGCATACGAGAGATGATCCGTTCTCTCGGATGATCTCAATTTACGGCTATCACCGTTCAGCTACATTCCACGGACACACCCTACCATATAGTATTTCAGAATGGTTGGAAGCACGGAGGTCGAGCTGATTGTGAGACATCTTCTCGTTCTCAGACATGGTTCCTTTATTTTCGAGGAGTTTTCAACGAGGATCTATATAATCATACGTGTCTATATCAGGACATTCGTATTGGTGAGGCCAGACGCAGACCTGCAAGAGAAATACTTCTTGTACGCTCCAAGTACAGTCATCGCATGAAGTCGACGGAGAACCTTTCCATCGCCCTCCGTCTTATTCGCTGAAGTCGATTCCGAAGCGCCCGACGATCGACCAGCACCAAGACTCCGAGTTCGATTTCTGTGAGAACTTCGTGATCATTTCCTCTCTGTGACAGCAAGAGATCCTGCGCAAGGACATCCCTCTATATCGCGGGAATGATTACAAACAGATTATCGTGTCGATTCGCCCTGTGAGTCGTCCTGTTGGGAAGGTCGACTGGTGGAGTCGAACTGGGACGCAAGCTCTCAATCTGTCACGTAGGCGATTGATTGGCTCTCGAGTTCTCCGGCCCTATCCGAAATCATGCTCCCGAATCCGCCCTGGAGCCAGCTAGGTAATCTTGCGAATGTTGCAAATCGTTCCGGTGGATACAGTAGGATTCTCGTATCGATTTTCGAAAAAGGTCAATCTACGAACCTTCAGAGATGGATGGAAGACGGTGTTCGGCCCACAACATTGGAGGAGGGCGCTATTGTGGGCGCAATGATAAAAGCCTTGGCAGTTTGTGTTGTCCGCGGGATAAAGTTGACCGCTAACTTCACATTCTATCCGGTCGGAGCCAGCGACGCATTCTGCATCGATACCTGAGGCGGAATCAATGTTTCGATCGTTGACTCAAAAAATCATCATTGGTGGCCAGTATCCTCTCGAATCCGTCTCCCAGACCGAGTTTCACGAGATGCAGTTGGTTCTTTCAGTGGAGATGCATGGCTCTCAACAACTCACCTGCCGAGAAAGTCAAGAGGCAAAAGACACCTACGAAAAGCATGATCGTCTCAAGTTGGACTGCTGAGCTTAGGGTAACTGCGTCGAGCTGCGGAAAATGTGAGCGAAACTCTGACAGTAGAGGTAGCGTCGAACTTGCCTGGAGGAAGTGCCAGATGTCATGACATGACATGTAATGGACTGTCAGCCGAAATCTGAATTTAATCGAATAAGAGTGTAAGCCGACGTCGCATGTGTATGCGGATCTTTACTCTCTATTCTTCAACCAAAGCTCATGTATCTGTATATCAAGCGGACAATGAATAAGATCTCACGAAGAATCAGGAACGGTTTCGCCGGCGATCGGAGATCCACGATCCGACGTCACAAGGTTCCATGCAGGCGCTATGTGGATGTCAATTCGATGTGGTTCGAACGAGGAATTAAACATGTGGCCCATAATCACGGTTTACGAGAAATTTCCGTTGAGGATCTTCGCATCCGTCCCTCAGGAGCCTGGGCTATGGAGAGGTAGAAAAGGGGCAGACGCTCGGGAAACAGGGAGGGTTTATGGACTCAATGAAGTTCGTAGTCACATTTATTCAAGATCTCGGGATAGTGTCCACGTATTCATCCCATTCTGCTTGATAGAAGTTCCCGGCGACCAACTCTAGCGAGTGTTTTTCGGCGAACTTCCGAGCGCTCCAATTGAGACGGCCCTCCCTCGAAAACCGAGGCACGCGAGGCTCGTCGAGCTGCAGAGCTTGTTTTTGCTTGAAGACGAGGAAAACATATCGGTGGAGACCCGTTCCTTTCGGCGGTCCGGATCCACGATAAGCCGCTATCTCGACACCCTTCTCAACGTCCGAGCCCGGAATGTTAATCACGAGCCAGTGCTTGACTTCTCCTAGGGTCGGGTTCGCTCTGGACGGTGCGTCGGGGTCCGTCATTATGAGCGTGTAGAGGACATCACTTTCAGCTGACCACGTGATCAGCACGGGCTCGTCTTTCACCTGGGTCGGGGTGAGGATGTCGCCCAAGCTGACGACTTTGCCATTGCCGTACGACACCTGCGCGTTTCATGAAGCTTAAGAACCCATTGGCGAGGAGATTTCGTCCCTATTCAACATCCGAATTTCATCCTTATATTTTAATACAGCTTGAAGATGTATCCTGAATTCTTGGGCGAGAAGTAGATTTCCTCAAGCTGATCCGAATACCTTGACAAGATTCGAGGGAGCTTCAGGGACGACATCGGGCACCACACCGTGGTCTTCGAAACTCTTCACGATGTCCAGGTCGCTCATGGCTGTCAAATCACAGGGAGTTGGTAGATCCAGTCATTGCGGCTGTCTCTCATATCGTGAAGGGAAAGGGCGTCCATGGAAAGAGCGGATTCGGGTGACCCGTTCGATGAGAGATCAATCGCTCGCGACGTGACCTTCCATCTCCTGCCTGCCGTCAGGGGCCTTCGCGAATCTGCATTCCTGTCAAGGTGGGCTCCTATAGGTCAAAGAATCGGAACGAGGCGTAAAGTCAATGAGGTCTGACCGACAACGGCGAGTCCTACCGTGAGCTTGAGTATTTCCCGGAGTCCGCATACCCACGGGACGCGCTCCAAGAACTCGTATGTGAGCTCATCGATTCCATTCCTGTCAGAAAGGGGTGCTACGACGGAATGGAATTCGGCGTCTTCGGTCTCCCCCTTAAGGAGGAGCCTGTCTTGAATGCGATCATGCGCAGAATGTTTCGACTTCTCTTCTCCGAAGAAATTTGAAGAGACGTCTATATCGATGAAAACGGTCACGGTGAACTTATCAGTCTCTGCTGGGCCTAGCGTGGAGTACTTCAGGACACCTGGGGGGAAATTGGAGAGAGGAGCGATCGCGGAGGAGTTCTCGAAGTTTTCTTGTTGAGGAAAAATTGCATTCTGGACGACCGGAAATGCTGAAGTGAAGCAATGAATGAACCGACAACGAGCGGGATCATTGTCAGAGTCGTTCTCAGGGAACGTCGATCGCCACCTCGACCGAATTCCCATCCCTCCAAGGAACGCAGACTCTTGGAGAGAGTTGCAGTCATCTGCTCACGCATCTTGGAGAATTATGAACCAGGCGCAGATTTTCCTCTATTCTAGCACCGAGGAACAAACTCACTCACTCTGCGAGTTGTTTCCTCGCTAGTCTTTGGGCAGCCGAACAGATATAGCGGTGAGTAGTCCAGAAAGAGAGATCACTGTGGGCTCTAGCACCGCCCGCCATTCAGTCAGTCCGTCGAGCAGCCGGTAAACCAGCCGCGACCCTAACACAACCGACAGCATCAGAGGCCGAGAGAGATACCGAAAGGGACCGACGTCAGTCAGTTCGTCATGTGAGCAGAAAACGCCGTCAATGTGAATTTGAATCGAGTACCTACTGAGACTGGCTGAGTGTCTCCGTATGTTGTTTTGAGGCCTGTCGGTCGGACACAGCTCTCGGCAAGACATAATGGCGGCGAAAAATCGGCCCGAGTGGAGGTGGATGTGTGCCCAGATATTTTTTGTCGCGAGGGATTCCGCTCGCGCTGAAGATCAGCGAGGAATCCTTGAGCTCCGAAGACTTGCTTCCGAGAAGTGAATCGTTATTTCCCTCGCACTTGATTGCACCGGCGTAGCGTGCCGACACTCATCGGTTTTCGGTTGCGTCGACAACGATGGTCCGTCGGTGAGGCTGACGCTGGCTTCATATCGCTCTTTCAGGCCTCTGCTCGGCTTCATCGAGAACGACGATGAATCCGAGATCCGTGTGGAGGAACTCTCAGAATTCAGAGCTAGCTTGAACTCACTCAAAGCGGTGGGACTCATACTCGGTGTCCCCGGCTGTGAGTCTGAAAATTGTAAAGAGAAGGTTTGTAGGGATGGAAATGGAAGCGATAATTTGACGAGCAATACGATGCGTCGATCTGATGATGAATACAACGACAGATTCATAGATGAAGTCGATCTACGTTTCATTACAGGTGTGGCTGTGGTGTATTCGCACCCTTCACGTTATGCTTTTCCTACGGTGGCTCGTGGAGCTCTGGAATCACGCCGCTGAGATGAGCGGTTCCGTCTTGTGGAACCGAGCCGTCCTAGGAATGCTGCACCTAAATTCAGTGTTCAACTCGTATTACTTCAACACCGAGCGACACATCGAGGTCATAAAGAAACTCGTGGACGACCTCTCGAAAATCGTGAGGAAATACGAATCTTCACCGAGAAAAAGCAGTCTCTATAGACACGTGTCCATCACCGTCCTGGGGATGTTCTTCGCCGCTTTCGTGGTGCGACTGGTGGAGACGTTCTACGTTCCCGACTTCAGAAGCGTTGCCATCGGCACGCAGCACATTCTGGTCGGTCTGCTGCTCTACGGAAGTCTCTATTATAGCGCAATATTCATGGGTGTCGTGTTCTACCAGCTGAACTTCATCATCAATCACGTAACGATACAAGTCAAGGAGAAGCCAATGCACGCAATTAAACAGCACACGATGCTTGGGCGTTTCATCAGTGATCATGTGAACAAACTCTTCGGAATCCCGATTCTTCTAATGAACGTCACCATAGTTTTCCTCACGTTGGATCTGCTGTTCACGCTCAACAACCAAGTCTCCAATGAGATGTGGCTATCAACTTATCTGCACAGCGTGAGCGGAATAATCATAATGATGGCCGTGATTGAAATGGCATGCCGAATTTCAAGCTCGTCCGAAACAATGCCCGATCTCATCTACGATCAGGTAGGGAACGATTGCCTATCTTGCAATCTACAAGAATCGAGCATGTGATCGTTCAAACATAACCACCAGCAATAATCGTCGAGCTCATTGAGTGCGAGAATTCAGGAGTATTACTCGAAATCCACAGGTGGTGACACGCAGGATAACCAGCAAAACCTCGATTCACGCCTGCGATCTATTCCTCGCGAATTTCGACACCTTTTCCATCCGAGCTTGGGAGGATATTCGACTTGATAGGAAGCTGATACTCATATTCACAGGAGTAATAGGATTCTATGCTGTGGTTCGGGCTCAGCGACTGGCAAACTCAGTGCCGTTATACATGCTTACGAATTATGATGGCGAAATGTCTTTCGTCAAAGATCAAAATCATCATAGCTTTTGATGGTGCACCCTCCCTGTAAGATTATCCCAGTGAGCAATGAACTTTTGAACGCCCACAGCTCCACTCTGATTCATCTGAGAGACCCCATGTAGCATGGTGCCATTCATTCGTCTGGCACAACCGGACCTGTAAGATTCCCCCATCTAGTCGGGGCACACGAGGCGTGGAGGATCCCGATTTTGTCTCCACTCTTGCTTAGACCGAGTTTGCGGCATGATAAGGAAAATTCTCGCTGCTGAGCCACATCCGTTATCCGGAAAAGGGAAATTACCCCCAAACCCCTCCTAAATTGACTCTTTTTTTCTTCGCGCAATTACTGCAGTGCTCTCCCCTAGTCGCGGCAGGGCGAGAAGTTCGGGAGCACGGGGGGAGAAACCCGATCCAGGCGCGATTTCTGAGAGCTCGGTTCTGTCCTGAGTCACGCCTTGAAAGCCGGATCTGCCGGAAGAAATACTGAAAGTATGATAATTCCGCGGGCCGAAAGGCGCGGCAATTTGTGCCGTATCTATCAACGCCCATCACGCTAACGCGCCATCTCGATCGGAGGAGATTCCGACAGAGGGAACCGAAGAAGCTGTGGTAACTGATATGTATTTCGTTTCTTCTCGGATTGGACGGAGGAAGAATCAGTCCGCGAGACAGAGCACCACTGAATATACTCCGCAAGGGAATCGGAGAACTTTTTGCGATGCACTCTTGTAAGTCGATAGGGTCCGCTCGAGACAATGACGGTACCAACAGTCGCCGGGACGCGGACACGATCAACAAAATGAGTTCGCGTGACCCAATGAGGACGGCAGAAGACCCGGTCGCATCGGTCCGTTTACAATGGCCGAGTTTGTTTTCTTTGCGCATTTGGGATTCTCAATCTCAAAATGCACTTTGTCCGCCGTGGAGCTCGAAACTCTTTGATTCGATGCTCGCCGCACCGAATCGGCGCTGTGTCGCTGAGCAAACCACTCGATCCTTCCTCCGGTTTGTATCTTCTTCGACCCTCCACTTCCGACTCCGAGTCTCTCATTCCATCAGCAATCGCTAACACGTCCTCTCTGGTTCTTCTGATCACGGAACATCTACGAATGAAGTGAGCGCTCCGCTGCATCCGCGACCGACCCCGATAGTCCGTCGGAAGGACTAACGTGGAAAATGAACTAATGAATGTTTTTTTTAGACAGTGTCAAAAGGTATCGGATTTCCGTCATCAAGAAACAATTCAATCGTGCGCAAACCTTGCCATCCTTCTGCGAGGCTCGCAGTCCGATTCGCTCCAGTGACCAAGCGGTCTCTCTAAGCGCCGGAGAAGATCGATTCCGTTTCGCATCTTTAAGAAAACGACGGCTGGGGACCTTTTGTGCTCACCGTGTCCATAACTAGTGACTGCCGAAAATGAGTTTCCCGCAAGCCGTCAGGAACTGGATCTCTCCCCCGAAGGCACCGAGAATCTAAATCAGAATTCCATTCGACACCTCTCGTAATCGTTCGAGAAACGAGGGATCAATCGGAGCCCGAGAAGGAACTAGATGTCTGCAACATCGCTGCCTTGCGAGAGTCAGAGGAGAGCAGCCCTGATCGAGTCGTTCCGGAGAACGTGTGGTTTCTGTTATCTCACTCGCTGGAACAATTCGCCATGCAAAGCATTGTGGTCTCAATTTTATCCCTCATTTAACCCTAATGCGGTTGTCGCTCCGCTCGTTTTGGCAAGTATTCCCCTTCCCTCAGCCAGCTAGCAGGCTGCTTGCTTATCTCATGGACAAGAGCTATTCAGCACCGCCCCGCGCGAGCACGCGGGAATCGTTTCAGCTGACGCAGAATCGCTTCGAGTTGTTCATCGATTATATTTCGCGGGGAGTCAATTTCCTCCCGCTGAGGAAACAAAAGACAAATTGAGCGGCCGGGAGCATTCCCGCGTTCCGATATCGGAGAATGCTCTCGAAGCAAGACGTAGATGCCGCCTGTTTCACCGAGTCGAGGTCTCAATGTTCTATTGGAGATGTCGACCAGTTGCTGATTTTCGGACTCGGTCCGGCGCGCGTTAAAACTTACAATTTCAGCTTCCGATGCTCTCCGACAGCGAGAGCAAACGAACGAAGGATTTTCGCGCGAATTCGTTTGCGTCGACTCGATCAAGGTGAACGAAAGCAAGCCCAGGGAGGAGGAACGTAAGACATTTTCGATACCCCGCTGTTCCGCTCAATGCTCAGAAGCTGTCCTTGACATCATAGCCAATTCTGCAACCTCAGCCTAATGATTGCATCGAAAACCTTTTAATGTTCCGGAGCTCCCAACGTCATTTCGGACGAACGGAGGGGTTCGATGATTCCGTTGCACATGAAGTACATACATAAAAGCCACAAGATCTCCATCTTCCGCTTATCTGAGTTCATATTTCACAATGTCCGACGATTGTTCGTAATCATCGCCGTCGAGAGCCTCCCGTTGACCATCTCCCCGTTTCGAGCAGGACCGCCTCGATTCTCGGACGACGCGACGGCTCGGGCTTTCGAGCATCCAAGATTTCGACTTCCCACCCGAATCGTCGCTGTAATCTCGCAGCTTTGTCGGGGCGAAAGTCTCTCAACGGAACTTTTGTTATATGACCCGCAGCCGAGTACGGCTCGGGACGAGTCGGGTTGTTCCTCGACAAGCAGCGGAATGATTCTGAGCGCAAGAATGGGTTCAGAATGTGCAGAAGAAGCTCCGGAGGGTGTGCCCCAGACGGCGGAGCGGAACGTAAAGGGGAAAAATCTCGGGCTATTTGACTGAGTCTGCAACTCAGTCGGGGAACCGCCGTAGAACTACGCTTCATTCTTTTTCCCGAGAATTCGCGACCAGATATCATTCCTGCTATACCAATGTGACCTCGAAGAATCCCGAACGCACCCGCGATGCGTCTCGCCTCATTAGGTGATGATTTACTTCTTCGAAATACCGATGCTCAGCGCATGGCACTTTCGCGTGTTCCGTTGTCCATCGTGATTCGTTTTAATTTCCCTTGTACTGAAGAATGATTTTAAAGGATTCTAGAAGCTCATCTCAATAAATCGATGAGCTCCTGAGGACCAACCAGTATTTAATTGTAGGTGATGAGTACGCGGCAGCCACAGGATCCGGAAAGTTGGAGTACCCTCGCGAAGCGATCGACCAGGTTACAATTTCTCTCGCGTCGATCCATTCTCTTACGTATCTAGTCGACCGAATCGAGTCACCGTTATTTTGTCTGTCGAAACTGCACTGGCTGGACATTCCCAGCCCTAGCCATCATGATTCCCGTGCTAAACGCGTAATCCCCGAGTATCATAAGCCCGAGCCCATATCATGGTCTTTTTCACCCAGGGGGATCGGTTATTCTTGCTCAAGATAACCTCCAGGCGATGCCTCACAAGGAGTCACGCATATTCGACGATTTACCTCGTCGAATGCTTTGTTCCTGAGAATCGCCATGATCAGATTTTTGACCAATTTTCCGCGATTCGCCCCCTACCTTTCCCCTCTACCGGGAGCTGAAACGTAGCTCTACGCTAGAGCGTGCTATCATAGAGAGTCTTCCATGGATCGATTTCGGGGACCTCTGTTTTCATCGCGAAATTACCATTATCAAATAATCTGACATTCCGAGACGGCATGACGAAAATTCCCTGCTGGAGCTCGTTGAACGCAGAAAACAGGTGTTCGGAACGAATTGTGGCCGGTCGTCGTTAGGAAATGGGTGTCAGGAGTGTCGACAATGCAAAGTCGGTCGCGTGCCAATTGCCTAAATTGTCGGTGATGACGTTCGCGGTGGTGAACGGTCCTCCTCGTTTTTCCCCTCGGTCCCCTCCCCTTGCCCGCGGACCCCATCCGAACGCATCATCATGTCCCCTCTGAGGTTCAGCGTTCCTCTCTCCCATACATGTACCCCTCCCGAGTCCTGCGACCAGCCGCGTGCCCCGTCGGCGAGGTCGGCGGCGCGACGGCGAACGAACGCGGTCGACTCGAGCCCAAGAGCAAAAGGACCCGGGCCGGCAGGGTTTCTGGGGAACCGGTGGAAAGTTTCTCGAGGGGCTCCGCGAGACGTCGCGGAGGGGAATCTCCCGCCATTCAAGAAGAGGGCGACATCGACAACAACGAGAACAACGTTGGCTTTAGTAGTTGCTTGGCTGCAATAGTTGGGAAGCCGCCGCGTCGCGGTAGCGCCGTCGTCGCTCTCGCTCCGAGTGACTGGGACGAAGGGAAACAGGCATTTATATTGAAAAATATTACTCCCGTTTCCGGAAAGGACTCCACGAACGAACGGACAGACGAATGGCTGCTCGGACTGGCAGTCGAAGCGGCAGCCAACCGCCCTGCCGGCCACAAGCTCAGACTCTCTGCTCTTTGTCGGCGACGAGAGCACGACGACGGTGGTGGTGGCGGCGGCGACAACGGCGAGAAGAGAACGACGACGACTGGTTTTTGGCCACTGCGCGGCGGAACCGAGCGGATGCCACGACGGAGAGGACGAGCGCCACGAGTGACCGACAGACAGACAGAGCGACCGACAAGAAGAGGAAAACACGTCGTTTCGACAAACTGCTTCACCAGGCCAACGAGAACGAAAGGAGAGCGTTCAGTGAGAGCTTTACTCCCCGGACGAAAGTTCTAAAACGGCAACAAACTCGTTCCTGCTCCCCGTGACAGCTCCCTCGGTCCGTCAACGATTCGCGCGTCCACTCGCCCGCTCGCTCGTCCGTTTGTTGGTTATTTGCTCCGAAGTCGCTTCTCGCTCCAACACCTACTCGAAGTTTCAATTCAAAAGTCAGGCGCTGCCGATCTGCTCATTCTAAACTCATCCTTTCGTTGTGATCCGATCGAAAGTCCGATCCCAACGCGACGCTGGCTGAAAGTCGTCGTACCCAAACAAGCTTCCTCTTTTGTCGCGCGGTCGGGGCGAACAGCGGGACTGGGAATAAATAATTGAAGGGTCTCGACAGCGGGAACGGCGCGGCCTCCAGCTCCCACTTTGTACTGTTTTTACAGCGACGGAGGGAACGCATATTTCCAGTGCCTCCGATGCGAGTTTTTATCTGATGAAAGACTGATGCACCGGATCACAGAGACTCTCATGGTGGAGAAAAGAGCCCTACACTCACTTTCTTCATCGTTTTTCCTGTATCCTCCTTATGCCAGGCTTAGCATTCGTCTCGATTTCCCGTCTCCATAGCAGGTCATATTCAGGAAGCCGATTGGACTATGGAATTTCGATTTGCTCCGGAATAAGCCTTCTAAGATGCTGGCACTGGCCGCTCTCTTATTCATCGTGTGTGTTTGTCGTACTCAAAGAGCAGTGACCAAGATGCAACGCGGATCCCTTTCCGAACGGAAACATCAGGACCTTCCGATGAAACCCACAGCAACGTGTTGAATACTTGAGGAGGATTCACTCGAGGAGGATTAAATACTATATAGACGGAATAGAATGAGATCTCCAGGCGAAGAGTTTCCAGAAACTATCTTTGGTACACTGATACTCAAAGCGGTGATTCTCACAGAAGTGAGGCAGTTCGCAATGTACTTCGAACGAAACATCTGTTCCGCATAGGGAGCCCGATTCGCTGATAGACGGCCTCAAATCATCACCGAATAGTACTCGTTCTTCAAGCAAACGTGTCCCGGACACCGGTCTCTATTCCTTTGAGAACGAGCTCAATAGTCGTGTCCGATTCTTGTAGCTAAGCGGGTCAGAAGACAATTTTCCGCCCTATTTTCTGTTTGAGGTCTTTCTTCCGGAATTGGTTCACTGAATCTATCCCGCACGCTTCCGCAAGAACAGGATCGTTGCGACATCTTCAATGCTGTTAGGGAAGAAGGCAAGGTCTGGCTCTCGTCGCTGTCATACATATACTCCGGGCCGCGGGAGTCCGATTGCCAGACCCAGACATGCGTTTCCGTCAGGTCGTACCGGCACTATTGTTACTGTTTGGGAACGCTGTCGGGAAATGCGCTCTCGAGGATTCGACGTCTGAATGTCGGAGCTCACTCTTGAAAACTAATCTCAACTATGAGAAACACAGAGCCCCCGGACTCGTACCCTCAGCCGTCTTAGTCGATGAGGATTTGGCTGTAGCTGAAAGTCGCTACGGTGGAGGAGGTGGGCACGGAGGCTACGGAGGGCACGGACATTACGGCGGTCACGGAGGACATCGTCACGGCCATGGCAGCCACGGACACCGCGGTAGCCGATACGGAGGTGTGTCTATGCTGAGCTCTTCTAATCGAAAGTTTTTTCCTCCCCGAGACAAGAATAATAATCGAGCTCATCCGAGAGAATGCAATTCTCATCCATCACGAACGTTCATTCGAATATCCAATCATGATCCTAGGGAGTCGTCACGGACACCACGGAGGTCACCGACATTACGGCGGTCGAAGACATGGTAGTCGTCACGGCTCGCATCACGGCAGCCACCGACATCACAGCCGTCACGGAGGGCATCACGGGAGACATGGCCACTGGAATAGACATGGGAGGTGAGGTCGCCGAATTTCCCTTTGGTCTAATCCGCCTTTCCCAGCTGCGACAATGGTTTCGAATTCGGATTCCAGGTACCACGGAGACCGCGGCTGGGGCCATGAGCGGAGGTGGGGCCATGATCGTCACGGGAGGCAACATCACGACAGCGGGAGCCGAGGCTCGCATCACAGACACTATGGACACCATGGTGGATCCCGCCACCACGGTAAGTCTTTTCATCGAACTCCCTCCTCTAATAGATCTTACGAATCGCAGCAAGCTCAACGATCGCCTTCACTCCACAGGGGGTCGTCACGGGAGTCATCACGGTGGATCCCACCACGGCGGGCACAGACACCATGGGGGTCATGGCTCGAGGCATCATGGTGGACATCATGGACACCACGGACACCATGGTCATCACGGTGGACATCGACGTCATTACGGGGGTCACGGGAGACACGGTCATCATGGTGGCTATCATTGAGGGCTCGAAACGAGCTTCCTGCCTGTAAAAATGAGTTGTAAATAAAAACTCGGTGTAAATATCACTTTTACGTACCTGGTAACTCTTGGCGGTTTCCCTGCTCATGTATGCCAAGACGGGCGCCCACATGAACCCCGAGTTCGGGGTCCAGGGGAGATAGAGATGCGCAACAATTTCAAAGTAAGTCGTCACCGTACAGAGCATGGTTCCGAACGAAGTCAAAACTTCAGTGGAACCCTGAAGATGAGTCGTGGGTTCTGTTAGGTACAACGATGCGCTGTCGAGTGACCTCTCTCGATAGGGAGGAACAGAGTCGAGTTGTCCCATCCCCATGGGGCAGGCCTCGGTGGCCTAATGCGTCAGCCGCCTTCACTAGAATTCGGCTCATTTCCGATCGGGAACGAAAATCAAATGAGGAAGACGGGCATTTGAGAACGTGGATCACAAGACCCGAATTCTCCGCTCACAATAGTTCCGATACAGGAGGCGCGAGAGGAATTGCGCTTGCCTCCGAAGAAAACGATTTATATCTTCACCAGCGCTGCATCGGCATAGGCCGATGGATCGATGCTGATCTGGTGATTCCGATCCCCCGATTCAATCTGGAAACGAAAAAGCATGGAAGGACTTGATATGTAGCGAGTGGATCCAATGGATTCTCTGATTCGAATAGAGGCGCACCCCATCCGTGAGATATGGCAGACTTTCCGGCACGGGTCGATCAGCCACGCTATAGAAATTGTTTTCTGTATGTCAGATTCAGGAAATCAGCCCGTCGTCGAGGTGATATCGGGTTATCAATAAGGGATCTCCCGCAGCGATCATGGAAAGAACTCCAAGATCTAGGAAGAACTCGCATTTCTCGACCTTCGAATCATAGGAGGGAGGTTCTCGTCCCGATCACATAATTTCATAGGGCCCGCAGAAGAGAATGACCCGCTCAAAAAAACTTCGGCTGGAAGTTCTCGGTCTCGTAAGACGCGTCGTTGTCCCGGGCTGACACAGTTCATTTGAGGCATTGCTTTCACTGGAAGTTGTGCTCCTCGAGCTTAGCCATCGTCGGGTTGATGGTCTTGACCAGAAGACAAGATTCCGTTTCTAGTTGACCACTTCCGCTGGTCATGCGGACCGCGCCGAGCCAGTCATTGACTTAAGGACTCGACCAGATGACCTCCATATTGTTCACCCGCGTCTGAGAGCGGCAAGTCCGAGGGAGGGAACTTCCGACCTCAGGGTACATAAGGAACTCGCCAGATGTGGCGAGCAACAATGATGAAGTTGTTCCGCAGAGCCCAGCTGACGGCTTTGATACTCGGTCTTCAATGGGAGCTGTGCACGGCGCGGGAGGCGTGCGAGACGTTCGGAGGACCATGCGATGACCTTCTGCCTCAGGTGGTATCTTCAGCAGCTCCGAACCGGACCGCGAAACCAGACTTGACGGTCCAAGCGACCGAAGACTTGGCGGTTGCTGAGTCGAGATACGGTCATCACGGACATCATGGTCACTATGGGGGGCACGGGGGACACAGACACGGACACCACGGGCACCGTCATCATGGGGGACATCACGGAAGAGAGCATCACGGTCATCACGGACACCATGGACACCACGCTCGAAGACACCACGGGGGGCATCATGGTTCACATCACGGAGGTCACAGACACCATGGGGGTTACCACAGACAGGGGGGCAGACACGGACATTGGAACCGCGGTCACAGGTAAGATTTTTCCATGCGCGATCTTAAACATTGAATGCCCGTCCATGTTCACGTTGGATCTTGCGTAGGCATCACGGAGATAGGGGATACGGTCACGAACGCAAATGGGGCTGGGACCGTCACGGAGGTTCCCATTACGACAGAGGAGGTCATCGTAGCCACCGCGGACATCACAGACATCACGGCGGCGAGGGGCACCACAGTGAGTTTCGAATCACCGGAAGGAACGAAGGGGCCTGTGCGGAACTGCTCGATGATGGATACGTTCAACTTGGCAATTTCTCTCCTTCTCAGGGCGTCATCACGGCTCTCGGCACGGCGGATCCCATCACGGGCACCACGGTCACCACAGACATCACGGTGGCAGACACTACGGAGATCATCACGGAGGACACAGACATCATGGTTACGGAGATCGTCACCACGGACACCACCAAGGTCACAGACATCACGGTCACCACGGTGGATACCACTAAGGGATCGGCGGAACCAGAAGCAATTTCATGTAAAATATAGTTGTTTTAGTTTCCGTACATGTATATAGACGGGTGCAGATTGAGTGTTCAATACAGCGGGGACCGCTTCGCCATGGGAAAGAATTTGTTCCTCTTTGATGTAAGATCTCTCTTCGGTGTAGGTATCCTAATTTCTCCTTCTTAGAGGAGGAGTTTCAATCCGGATTTCCATATTGAGTGTGCTACTTTGGTTCGTCTGTCTTCTCCCGGGACCAGATCGATCTCATTCTTCGACTTTCATCCTTCCGTGGATTTGAGCTGGGGCGCGTCGGTGTCATACCAGTCGATCGAAGTCCGTCCCAGCTGAACGCTCATCGAGTGGTGTACAGTTAGACGTCCCGGTGAGCTCGACGATTTGCTTGAGCTCGACGATTTGCTTGAGCTCCACGACCACACCTACCTCCTAGCGACCGCCCGACTCATTCAGAGCAGAACTTTTCTGAAATGCATCGATGTAGAGTAAGAGAAATCGACCAGCCTCGGCACTCCCGTCCATCTCCGAATATAGTCTAGAATTAAATATCTCCTTGAGACTACTCCCGGGAGCATATCTGCTGTCCGAGCTAGTTTTGTTCTTTCGGCTCCTAATCCAGGATTAGCGCGGGCTAAATGGAATATTGCTCAAATTCAGGAAGTTTGTCTGGAAAGTACATCCCAATAGGGGATACATCGAAGCGAGTCCTCCGACCCTCATGAGGTAGAGTCGAAGATCGAGACGGGTGTCTTACCAGGCTCAGAAGAGCCTAGAACGATTCCGGTCTCCTCTTGCCGCGTATTTTCGTT
The DNA here is from genome assembly GCF_000255335.2 of Galendromus occidentalis. Classification (NCBI taxonomy): domain Eukaryota; kingdom Metazoa; phylum Arthropoda; class Arachnida; order Mesostigmata; family Phytoseiidae; genus Galendromus; species Galendromus occidentalis. The sequence goes on from NW_003805439.1 coordinate 912,670, forward strand.
GGGAGTTTCCGTCAGGATTTTCTTCCGGGAGAGCGTCTTTCGAGAAGTCACCGGTGCCCTTCGGCGGGACCAGTGATTGCTCTGCAACCACTCAGCGAGCGACGATCAGAAAAGAACTCGTGACGAATGAATTCAAGTCGATTCCTACGAAATCGGAGAGCGTGATTCCCCGATCCCATCCCACCGAAGGAGATGCTTCGCTGACCTTCACGCTCTGCCTCCGAGAACGCATCGGTGATGGTCGCTCACCCAGACGTTTTTGGATCTGGGTCAGTGACACTTTCTGTTCGGCTGATCGAATTTGTCGAGGCCGAAGTCTTGTGTGTGAATTGATCCGTTTTCACGCCTGATCTCGCGCTCTTGTACCCTTCCTGGTGGGGGTTCTTGTGAGCTGCTCTCTCACGGAGGCTAGATTCCCTTGTCGGCGATTGCATAATATTTCCGGTTATCTCATATTGTACTTCCACTTGCCTCCCATATAACACAGACCCACAGCCAGGCGGCGACCACAGAAAATGCTTAGAGCAAAACACATAGCCACAGTATGTGTTGTGGCTCTCGCTCTCGACTGGGGCCCTCCAGGATCGGAGGCTTCGGACATCTATCCTCGTAGCAGCGAATATCTCGGTTATCTGCTTATCGGAGCTCCGTTGCTTGACCGAGAGAACAAGCTCATTAATTCAACATCACTGCAAAGCGGTGTCGCGCGGACGAGCAATGATCTCGATGTAGCGGAGTCTCGCTACGGACACCATAGCCACCGGCACCATGGAGGTCACGGAGGACACCGCCACCATCATGGAGGACATCGACACTACGGCGGACGTCACGGAGGCAGTCATCACGGACATCATGGACACCATGGACATCACGGCAGGAGACACTACGGGGGCCGTCATGGATCGCATCATGGCGGTCACCGGCATCATGGAGGCTATCACAGGCACGGGAGGCGCCACAACCATTGGAGTCGAGGCTCCCGGTGAGTCACCAGATTTTCCGACGCGAATTCTCAACTTTGAGGTCGACATGCCAACGGCGATTTCATTGTTTCAAGACATCACGGTGATCGGGGACACGGTTCTGAGAGGCGGTGGGGCTGGGATAGGAGGGGCGGATCCCACCATGATCGCGGGGGTCACCGCAGCTATCACGGCCATCACAGACACCATGACCAAGAGGGACGTCACGGTCTGTTGGAACTGTTTATCCTTTCCATGCTTCACTATTTCCCCAGGGCATTTCCCCGTTCGATTCCTTTTCCCAAGTAGACTATGTTGTCGCTCACGTTCAATCTTCCATCCAAGGTCGCCATTATGGTGGACGCCACGGGGAGAGCCACCATGGCCATCACGGACATCATGGTCATCATGGAAGTCGCCACCATGGAGGACACCACGGCGGTCACAGGCACCATAGTCACGGAGGAGGTCACAGAGGACACCATAATCGTCACGGGCATCATGGTCATCACGGGGGCTATCACTGATCGCGTCATCCCCCGTCCGCTCTTGGAGATTATTGATTCGAGCGCGGGCTGCACAAAGATTTCAAGAATAAATCTAGTCAACCTGTGACGAAAATACACCCCCTCTCATTTCGCACATCGTCATTCGGCCACTCTTACGTTAGCCGCTTCCGGGGACCTCTGCGATTATCCTGGGCTACTTGCGAGTGACTTCTCCTCGATGATTGACTGCATATTCCCACCTGGGGGGAATTATGTTTCGCCAATGACTCCGCCTTATGCACATCGAGTTATCTATATTCGGGAGCGGGAATCGTTATCAGATCATAGGAATGAAAATCCAGGGAGAGTTCGAAACAGAACACCAGCGGATGCTCAAATCGGAGCATGCCGGGTCGTCATCGACAAGAGACCCTCGTCTGTAACGAAGCTCACAGTGTCTACATCCATTTTCCCATTTTCCTCTTATTTCCGATCTGTCCGACGTCTCGAGCTCGCATCCGCCTTCCGCTAACCTGTCTCGTCCTCAATACGAGGAGCGAGAATCTTACGCATGAGCTCCTAACTAGCCTCGCGAATTCCCGATAGATAGAGGGTCTCGTCACTTCTGATCACAGAGAATGTGTTGCGTCAGACCCCTAAAAACTGACCTGATCCGCGTCACGGGCTTTCCAACACTGACTCAGTGATCAACAACGAGACAGAGCGTTTTTTAGTTGCTCCCTCCTCTTCTGGGTGAAATTCTTCGGGGAACCTCTCGGCTCCAGTCGCGATCGACGTCTTGTTTAAGCAAGATACCTAGAAGACGTCCCACGGTGTTCTCTTCCGTTTTGGCGACCTCTATTGGGAGTTCCTCTGTTGACAGGGCTCATTTGATTCCGGGAACGTGATCCTCGTTCACGGCGCTCTGGGATCAGATCTTTTGGAGAGCTCCGAGGAGTCGCCGTATCGAGGGGACTCCGATCGTAAGGCTTTCTGGCTGCGGACCTTTCACTTTAGCGAACGTTTCGTCAGGGCAGCTCTGTTGTTGGTCTATTGCACCAAATCCCGTCGCTCTTTCAACACGCGCTCGCCGACCCTCGCCAAGGGTATATCCCAAGCGGAGTCGGAGCAGCGTCTCAATCATGCGTAGGTGGCTGTGTCTTTTTCTTGTTTCCGCGGCTTTCGGCGCTTATCTCGAGTACGATGTCCCAGGGGACCTCGTCGCTCTAGAAAGTCGCTACAACAACGCAGACGGAGGGAGCGGCGGTCATGGGCACCACGGAAGCCATTACGGCGGTAAGTCATCGAGTACGAGCACAGAGTTCCGATAATTTCGTCGACCCCACGTTCCCACTTCCGTGCTCCATCCGATTGGAAGTCCCACAGGGAGAGGGGATGGAGAGCTGAATTTCATCGGATGGCCTGCCAGAAGCTACTCAAAAGGACGTCGTTCGGACGTAGTCCCGTCCTCACCTCTCCGATTGTCTCCATAGCGATCACAGAGCGCCGCTGATAGGTATCCCGCACGGAAAATCAACGGAAAAATGAATGATCTAGCAATGAGAATACCTCCCATGCCAAGACTATCCTAATTCTGAGTTCCACGGTTGAAGGCGGACATCATAGAGGTGGAGGAAGTCACGGCGATGGCGGAACGCGCCATTATAGAGACCATCACGGGAATCATCACCGTAGCATTCGCCAGAACAGGAGTTACGGCAACTACGGCGGGTATCAGGGTCACTTCGACCGCGGTCGGAGGTGCGTCGCGCAGGCAGACTCTACAGTAAACACTCGCGTTAAGCAAGATCGATTCACCTTGATTCCTTAAGTATTCTATGGGAGCTCAAAATGATTCGTCGATTTTTTTTCAACCGATCAGGTACTGGAGAGATCAAGGCCACGGATTAGAAGCTCGTTACGGCCGCCATCGACACGGTGGCCACCGCTACGACAGAGGTCAGCGTAGATCACAATACAACCGGAGGCGGCGCTACGGAGACGGAGACCGTTACGGTGAGCGAAGATCCGCAAGGGAATGATAATCATTCGATCCTCCTGATTTTTGTATGAAATCGACTCTCTCGTGTCAAAATGATTTCTCGGGAAGCAGTGGAAGCTCAATCGCGATCGATTCCTTTGAAGGAGGTCGCTACGGCAATCGGCACGGAGGTAGCCATTACGGTCAGGGCGGACGCCGAGGAGGCTACGGAGGATCGTATCAGGAAGGACACCGGCAAGGACGCCGATACGGAGGCGACAGCCATGGCCGAAGGGGACATTACGGACATCGAGGAAGCTACTGAAATAGCGGGAGCTTCTATTGCAAGCCAGGAACGACGACCGATGTACCTAACTGCGAGACGCTATCGACATAGAGATCGTTGGGCTGCCGCGTGAAGCACACACTTAGTTGAGGGGAGGTGCCCCCTTCTCTGTGGGGAGTCACCATCACTTAATGACTTCAGTCCGCGACTCAGTCCTGAGACTTCATTCGATAGGCCAAGTCCGAGGAGTCTGGGCGTCGGGACGGGAGTTCCCATTGCCGACTCTAACCCGAGATCACGTAGTCCGTCGATGAGACTGGTGTTCAGAAACCGAATCTAGGTACCTACCTATTCACGCGGAAGCGTGAACATACCATCTGCATCGACTGATCAGTCGTCACGTGAAAGCGGATCCAACCGTGCCAT